>NW_022639810.1:111045-113394 GCF_010583005.1 Odontomachus brunneus | reverse complement strand
ATCTACTGTACAAATACATTTGATCAAATCATTCAGCCAATCTCTGATATGGCGCCGTAGATAACCGATCGAATACTCATATATCGATTAAGTGTTTCGCGCCATATTGCATCATCGAAAAAGTCGACTTCCGATATTTATATCAAACGTGCAGTCCAAACGTATTCATGTAAGATCTCTCTTGTGTATCACAATGCAGCATTTTGTGCTGACACATCAATTTGCAATCGACAGTTAGTTGCATAGAAAATGTGAAACATGATATTATTATTACAAATGAACACGTGCGACAGTAAGATTCGCAGAAAATGTGAAACAAGATACTATTACGAAGGTCATAGAAGTATACATATTTTGCACATTTGCAATCCCTCCTAAACGAGACACATTTTTGTTAGAGAGAGATGGAGATATACTGATGATATATATATATATAAGTTCAGAGTCGTACTATGCCAATATGCACAGCAGCATTTGTAAATCTAGTGTGCACTTTGTAAAAGAAATGGAAGATTTTGCGCAAATCGAGCGAGAATTGCGGGAGCAGTCGGCTCGACTGAGTTCGCGAGACGAATACGACGCGTGGGTGCAAAAGTGTGACGAGTGCCTCGAGTTGTTGGAAGAACATAGTCGGGCTAAACGACTGCGATTATCGATCGGTATTAGACAGTCATTGATTGCTCGAATCGCGCAACTCGAGGGGTTAAAAAATACATTGCGCACACGATTCGTTCACGCGGGTGCAGGACACAGCACGAAAGATACAGGACTCGTTTGGCGCGAGGTCGATACCGCGTTCGATAACCGCATACTAACTGGAATTGTCATCAACGCGAACCACATCGAACCTCGCCAATTTCTCGAGGATGCAAAGAATATGGTGCTCGAGCGCATATGGGATGCAATGGAGAGACACGTAAACGTGAAAGTAAACACTGCGTTTAACGGTGAGTTCGTCGTGGGTGAAAAACGTGCGGTAAAGAGCATCGCTACGAAAAATTGTGAACTCTTTTCCACATCCGACTTAAAGGACTTGGTACGAGCGACGCATCGTCGAGCCCACATTAGCATCGTTGGAGGAATTCCAGGAACGCGATAGCGGGTGGGCATTATCGCGAATACTCAATTTGGGGTATTGTGTTGTTGGGCGGTTGCCTCTTTTACTTGACGTGATCGGTCGCTCGCGGGGAGGGTGCAGTGACACTCGCTGTTTCTTTTTTAAGTAACAAGAATCATCTTTATTTAGTTTACATGTGTATGTGTGTGTATGTGTTTGTGTCCGGGAATTGTCCCTGTCTCCTTAAGACTCGTCGAGCCGCCGCATTTAGTCCTTTGCTGCGGGGGCGATGTGTCCTTCGCTGGGGACCACCAGGAATCGGCGTCCGATTTTCTTTCCCGTTCGTGCGCCGTGGTAAAACCGGTCGCAGAACCCGGATGTCGCCGCGGGCAAGGGGAACTGCTGCCGGTCGCGTCAGCTTCCGCTGAGGGAGCCAGAGGGGTATGAGCTTCCACGGTGTGGGGAGGAACACGTTGGCCGCCTCCGATGCTGGCGATGAGGGCGTGTCCCACAGAAGCGGGAACGGCGTCCCAGCCCGCGTTGGTGAGGGTGTCCGCGGCCGTGGTGACTGGCCTGACAGACCTCCTGCCTCGGGTTCTGGGGAGCTGTCTCCAAACAGCTGGTACAGGCGTTGCCGTAGGCCCTGGCTCTTTGGCGTGTGGGCTAGTGCCCGAGCCGAGGAGCTGGCCGCCTGCCCCTTCTCCGTCGCAGTGGGGTGATGGACGCCTCTTCGGCGTCGGTGGCCTTTTTGCCGCTTCTTCAGCGGACACGCTTTTCAGCGCGGAGTATCGCTTCTTCAGCAAGGCGCACTTTTCAGCGCGAGGTATCGCTTCTTCAGCGAGGCGCACTTCTTCAGCGCGAGGTATCGCTTCTTCAGCGAGGCGCACTTCTTCAGTGCGAGGTATCGCTTCTTTAGCGAGGCGCACTTCTTCAGCGCGAGGTATCGCTTCTTCAGCGAGGAGTAGCGCCTATAGGTGCCGTTGGTACCGCTGCTGGTATTAGGGCTATTAATAAAAGTCGCCACTAATATCAGTGCAGCGGTGTGCAAGTGTCCCAGACCACCCGCTGGGTCTGCCTTTTATTGAGTCTTAATTAAGATTTCCTCGCGAGAAAACCCCCCCGCGAATGCGCCACCGAACGGCGTTGCGCGGAGGCTCTCGCGGTTGTGCGGCGGCTCGGCGAGCGACGGCGGCTCGGCTAGCGGCGCCGCGCTTGTGTGTGTGGATCTATATCGATCCGCCACACTCAATCTTACAATCAATGTGAACAAATACAATCCGTTGCACGCGGGA
>NW_022639810.1:104114-106842 GCF_010583005.1 Odontomachus brunneus | reverse complement strand
AACGACTCGTCGTCAATCGTGCATACGATCAAAATTGCATGAAGTGTACGCAGTATCTGAGACGAAAATCGCTCTAAGTCCGTACGATGACAAACGGTATATCGTACCCGATTCGACTGAAATGTTACCACGAAGGCATTACAAAATACCATTATAAATAGAAAATAAATTGTATATTTTATGTGTAAATAGAATATAAATCGTATATTGTATATTTTATGTGTAAATAGAATATATTTTATGTATTACATATAATAATTTTATGTGTAAATAGAATATATTTTATGTATTACATATAATAATAAACAGTTATTTTTTACAACATAGTATCCATGTGTATCCACGAGTTGCATGATTTATCGAATCCCAGCCATTTTACATAAACCTTATCACCTTTTCTGCACAACACTTTTTCCACCAAGTACACGTTTGGATTAGCAACACGATGTAGTTCGTACTCGTAGAAACCTCCGACTATAGGCTGTCCGCGAGAATCTTCGAGCAGATAAGTCACAGGATTGGTCGCCTGCTCCTTGACGATCTTAAACACCTCAGTAGTCCAATTGGGCGTGTAGCCTTTAGCAAAGACAGTCTTGAACTTGCTCACGCGCACCGGATCGCCCACTTTGAATCTCGCCGGAGCTGCAATCTTTACGTTGCTGTAGACCGTATCGAGGAGTTTTTTAGCGATCGTAGGGATCACATTGACAGGACGCATACCGATGGTCCGGTGCTTGCGCCCGTTGTACTGCGACACGAGACGCGATAGCGAGTCGATTCATCTGTATGTTCTTTGTAATGTAAACATTTTCCACATGTCATTCTTCAGCGTACGATTGAATCGTTCCACGACGGAAGCCTTCATTTTTCATTCATTTCGGAACTGAGTACGTCGAATAATGATTGATGTTGTGTTTCTTCGCGAGTCTCTGCACATCGGTATTGTAAAATTCCTTCCCCCGGTCTGTTTGCAAATTTGTTGGACATCTTCCGCAGTCTCGAATTATCTTACCGAACGCCTCGACCACCTCCTTTCCGCTCTTAGTCTTTAGCGGCATGACCCAAGCATGCTTGCTCAGCACATCGATAACGATGAGTATGTAGTGGTAACCACTGTTGAGCCGCGGACTGTGACGTGGCAGCCGAAGGGGACCCATCACAAGGGCGAGAGGGCTCCGTTTGCCTGATTTCGCGCATACCGAAAAAGGGGGGGTGGTGCATAGCACTCCCGGATATTTTGGTGATTAAAAAGCGACAGCTTTCCGCGGTAATATCGGTCGAGCGTAGAAGGGGGTTGATTAGCGAAGCGTATGCGGTTCTGCAAGTGGGGTGGTCATCGCGCCCTACGAAAATGTGCCCCCAACTCTCCTCGTCGACCACGAAGGGCAGAGACTCCAGGACACCGAGGGAACAAGAAGAAAGAGGAAACGTCATCGGCCTCAAGGAAAGTCGCCGTTTAAATGGTACGTGAAACGGTACTTTAACTCTCGTACATAAGAACGTGTGATCGTTCCGATTTCGGCTGCCGCTGGCGATATTTGTTTACAGCACGCTGCTAGGCGCGGGACGGAAAGACAAGGAGACTCTCAACAGCTGACAACAAAGCAGGTGGCACGAAAACACGGAGATCCCGGCGAGACAAGAGAGAGAGAGAGAAAGAGAGCGAGAGATAGATAGATAGAGAGAGAGAGAGAGAGAGAGAGAGGAAGGCTCGCGGAGCAGAGAAAAAGCGAGAACAATGCGGGATCGAGAGACTTGCTCGTGATCGACGATAGCATTAGCGCGCGACTCTCGATAACCGTGACTCTCGAACATTACGTTTTGTTGGTGTACCGTATTCTCGAAAGGCTCAGGATATACCGCAGGGAAGCCCGAGTCCTGTATTATCGATATTAGAGTGATCTCTCGAGGACTAGTGTATCTCGCGGGACTCCTGGAGAGTGAGTGACCACGGTCCGGGACCTCCTAGCGGCGAAGCACGGTCACGGAGCGGCGATATCGAAGCGGAGGCGACCAGCGAGAGGCGAGGCGACCGACCCGAAGGGACGACGAGGAAGTGTCCGACCGATTGTAAGACCTCCCATTCGTTTGCAATTACTATCGTTGTCGTGAAATTGTCGTCAGTAACATACCGCATGCAGAGTGGTCGCGCGAAATTATTTGAGAGCTCCAAATTGGGAGCACGTTGATTAGCGAGCGTATCGACGCGAGCGAGATAGGGATAGCGCCCGGAATACGCTTGTACCGGTCTAATAAAGGATCTATACCGAAGTTCGAGTGCCTTCTTTTTCCTCAGCTCCCAACCATAAAAGAATAAATCCAGCCCTACTCCGACTAAAATGAAAGGAGAGCTACCGGTCCCGTTCCGTCCCTGCGATATCAAAGACGGGCGGTAATTGAAAGATCTTGGCGAGTGAATATTGGTGAGGAGGTGCGACCTTACCGCACCTGGCGCCCAATTTGAGTTGGTGGGTTCGTCACCATATTCGGGGACCGCGGAAATTTGCCGACAAAGCAGATAGTCGACTATCTGCTACTATCGCTAATAAAAAACGTCGCAGGACGCATCTCCAATACATCGACCTGCCACAGATCATCGTATCCACGCACAATGACGCGTCTACGAGGAAAATGTCTTCTCGCAGGAGCATGCAACTCCTCCACCAACCGTTGCTTTTCGGGGCTGTGTTGTTTCCCGTCTCCACCAGTTTTCCGCATGTTTGATCGC
>NW_022639810.1:103599-103741 GCF_010583005.1 Odontomachus brunneus | reverse complement strand
ATCGCAGACGATTCATCAGCTCGTTGGGATCGTCCCAGTGAACATAGTCGATCTCATTATCATTCAATATCATGGTACGCTGTGTGGCTAAATCTCTGCCCGCCATGTTGATCGATGTACCAATCATTAGGGGTGCAATTAT
>NW_022639810.1:100479-101772 GCF_010583005.1 Odontomachus brunneus | reverse complement strand
TGTTGCAGTGATTTCGAGTACACGTACAGATTCTCGAAACGCAGACCGTCTGGGCTCTCCAGCAGGCTCACCAACATATTCGTCTTACTACAATTCGAGGGGCCACATACAATACCGCGTATGGTAATCGGTAGCAAGTGGCCGTGCTTACGTATGATATTTTCGGACGCTACTCGCATTCTATCATCGAAATTTTTCACGCGTATCGGTGTCGGTTGTCGTATGAACCTCATGTCGCTTCAAAAATGTTTCATTGGTACGCGGCAACTATTTTTAGGGGGGCGCCGAATCGAATCCGTTCAGTCTCCAAAATGTTTCTCCTACTGTTGGATACTCATGATATTCGAGACCTAACCTCCGTACAGTTGAAATATATACCGAAGATTGTTCTATTGCGCGAGTTTCGAAGCACATTGACGTTTTGTGGGACAGAATCCCGGAACATATAAGGGCGGACGCGGAGGTTCGACAGTATCGTCGGTGCCTGGAACATTATCGTCCGTGGCAGCAAACGCACATCGACGGTCCAGCGCCGTTGATTAGAGACTGTGGTGAATGTCGTCGTCGTCGAAAACAGTAAAACTCGGCAACGGTCTGTTAAATCCTGCCATTAACGCGCTTCCTATCGAACTGCATATCCCCGGCTACCAGTTTTGCGGGCCGGGTACACGCTTGCGGACACGATTGGCCAGAGGTGATCGGGGTATCAATCCGCTGGATGCGGCGTGTCGCGAGCACGATATCGCATATTCTCGAAGCAACGATCTCGTCGAACGTCACGTGGCAGATAACGTACTCGCTGACAAGGCGCGAGAACGTATAGTCGCGAGAGATTCCACTCTCGGTGAGAGAGCTGCCGCTACAGCCGTTTGGGCAGCTATGAAGGCTAAGGCAAAAATCGGAATGGGCATGAAAAAGAAGCGAAGCGCGTCGAAGAAGGAAATATTACGAAATCGGATACTTCCAATAGCAAAGCGGGGTGGAATTCTACCTATTCTCCCGCTGCTGGGAGCGCTTGGATCGCTAGTTGGTGGAGCGGCGGGGATCGCAAAGGCTGTAAACGGTACCAAGGCTGCGCAGCGTCAGCTGCAGAAGATGCAACGTCATAATCGCAGCATGGAAGGTCGTGGAATTTATCTCGCACCATACAAACGAGGAAAAGGTGTCATGAGAGGAAAAAAAAAAACGTCGAAAAAATAATAAAAATGCCTACGGGTGTCACCACCAATGTACAATTGGGACTATTGGCGAAACGTATGCGTATTCCGTTCTTCAGGGGCGTTTTCATGCGCG
>NW_022639810.1:99973-100469 GCF_010583005.1 Odontomachus brunneus | reverse complement strand
CGAGAGGGGGAAAAAAAAGTCGAAAAAATAATAAAAATGCCTACGGGTGTCACCACCAATGTACAATTGGGACTATTGGCGAAACGTATGCGTATTCCGTTCTTCAGGGGCGTTTTCATGCGCGTACTGCCTACATCGCCGCGCGTAAACGAGAGCCGAATCGTAAATTTGGATGACGTCGAGGGGCCCGGTACTCATTGGGTAGCGTACGCGAAAAGAGACGATCGCGTGATATATTTCGATAGTTTTGGTAATCTTCGACCACCCAGCGAATTGGTGCGATATCTCGATAATAATACGATTGAGTACAATCGTACGCCCTATCAACGTTACGATCAGAGCATTTGCGGACAACTGTGTCTACGTTTCCTGCAGACAGTTAACAGCCGATTTAAGGCCCAACGTTCTGCGATCAGTGTCCAGTAATCGTTTTGGTCTCTGACGAAGATGTCGCTGACATTTACACTCACCAGCAAGAGTAGCACTCTCGCGGGAA
>NW_022639810.1:99742-99963 GCF_010583005.1 Odontomachus brunneus | reverse complement strand
TTTGGTCTCTGACGAAGATGTCACTGACATTTACACTCACCAGCAAGAGTAGCACTCTCACGGGAAGCTACTTTCTAGCCATAGATCTGAGCGATGGCAATTACGAACTCGGTTTGACAGCCTTTGAAACCTATAACACGATATCGAATGTAAATGCGTTGAATAATAAATTTTACTTTGATGAGGACGACAAGAAAATTATAATCCCTGAGGGATCGTAC
>NW_022639810.1:97610-97785 GCF_010583005.1 Odontomachus brunneus | reverse complement strand
CGTATCGGATTTGACGATACGCGTTGTGGATCAAGACGGTCGATTGCTTCATTTCCGCGGAGAAGAGATAATCGTCAAGTTGCACGTGCGGCGGCGGCGGCAATAGGACACCTGAGATGCTCGTATTGAACGAAGCGAGTCAGACTAAATACGTGAGCGACATTTTTCCCACCAA
>NW_022639810.1:94540-96969 GCF_010583005.1 Odontomachus brunneus | reverse complement strand
CCAGCGTACTCACCAGACATAGCGCCTTCTGATTACCACTTGTTCAGATCGATGCAGCACGGCTTGAGTGGTACACGCTTCCGAAATGTTGAAGAAGTGCGAGAATGGGTGGACGAATGGATTGCTTCGAAACAAACATCGTTTTATCGAGATGGTATCGCCCAGTTGCCAGAAAGATGGCAAAAAGTTGTAGAAAGTGATGGAAAATACTTTCATTGAAATAATTTAAATAAATTTTTTACAATAAATGCTTTTTTTCAGTATTTTTTGGGCGGAAACTAAGTTAAGGTCCTAATACTACGAGGATATGGCGTCATTGGACAAGCTGGATGCAACCAACATTTTACGGTGTAATAATCATTCAAAACACTGTGCGTTACAATATGTATTGAAAATATTTAATTGGTGGTGATGTCAGCGCCAGAAAGAATTGTTTAACATTTGATATGTATAATAAATTTTTTAATGACTTCTATATGTTCTGCTATTTCGTCGATCTCCATCTCCTCCTCCTCCTCTTCCTCCTTCTCAGAGTCATCAATATTAATAACTTCTATATGTTCTGAAATCAAATTTAAAAATTAATTTAACGCTTTTCTATACAGAAAAATCGAAAATTTGATTACAAATTATAAAAAATGTTGTCTGCTTTCTCACCATTGGTCGACTGTACGCCTATTTCTTCCTCCTCTTCATCAGCCTCCTCCTCCTCCTCAGATTCATCAATGTTAATGACTTCTATATGTTCTGAAATCAAATTTAAAAATTAATGTAACGCTTTTCTATACAGAAAAATCGCAAATTTGATTACAAATTATAAAAAATGTTGTCTGCTCTCTCACCTATGGCCGACTGTGTGTCTACTTCCTCCTCTTCATCAGCTCCCATCTCCTCTTCCTCCTCCTCCTCCTCCTCCTCAGAGTCATCAATGTTAATGACTTCTATATGTTCTGAAATCAAATTTAAAAATTAATTTAACGCTTTTCTATACAGAAAAATCGAAAATTTGATTACAAATTATAAAAAATGTTGTTTGCTCTCTCACCTATAGCCGACTGTGCGTCTACTTCCTCCTCTTCATCAGTCTTCATCTCCTCCTCCTCCTCCTCCTCCTCCCTTTCCTCGATAGCTAAAATTGGATTAATTATTATTTTAAAAAATATAAAAACCTGGATTATACAATCTATTAAAAACTTACGTGGGGGGCTTTGTTGTAACAGAACTTCCTCCTCCTCCCCATATACGGGTCTTCTAAATTCATTGTTGTTCAACATTTTTTATTGTAGTTTTTTTCTCTCTCTCTCCCTTGTCGATGTGAACATGGACTGTTTGCTGGTGACTCCTGGGTGACTTTTATATTGTCCATCGCTATCTCTTTGTAACAAATATGTCTCGTTAGGAGAGGGTGGCAAATGTGCAAAATCAGCACAGTCTAACGTAATAGTAACATCATATGTCACACATTCGGTCAACCGCATCCACACATTGATATATCAGCACAAAAATATTGCATTGTGATGCTTAAGATTGCACTGAGAATTTCTCAATTTATTGTTCAATCAGTCAATTAATGTGCGGACATGTAGATCAGATCCGACTCACTATACGGACACCGTTGACATCACCGCATTTCATCGGTGTAAACTATAGATTCATCGCCCCAACTGATTTCATCTACTTTTGGCCACTGTAAACTGTCTCGATAGCACATACAAAGTTCGCGTTTATCGTGTCGCTCCATCATCAAAATTGGCATATCAGCATTCCACAAATCATCATATAAATGTATGTCATGAAACAACACTATATGTGTAAACTTGCCACTACCTGCCGAAATTTTTATATAGAAATTTTGAAGGTTAAAGTTCTTTAGCACTCTGATGTCTGGATGCATTATAAGCTCACTCAATTTAGTGTTTATTTCACATGCATTCTCAGTCGTGATCCTACGTGCGTCTTCCACTATCTGATTGGCGTATTCCTGCACTAACAATAAGTCATGAGGCCAACTTTTTATAGAGTAGAACTTGATAACTTTAACATTTTCCTTCACACCGCGTTTGTTTATTCCCCGCAAACCGAGTTCTCTGTCACGCAAAAACTGCACCATGGATATCTTTCTTGATTTGTCCTCCATTTTAGCCGTTCAAATTGTTGTTTGTGTCCCGTATCTGTTGCTGCTTGGGTCTTGACTGAACTATGCGCCGATGTAATACACATGATTTTATATGTTTCAAAATGTGCAAAATATCCATACTTCTATGACCTTCATGATAGTATCTTGTTTCACATTTTTTCTGCGCATCTTACTGTCAACCACAAATCGATGCGATAGCACTTAAATGCTACATTGTAACGCATAAGAGAGAGAGATCTTACATGAATATTTCACTTATGTGCTACATTGTGACGCATAGAGAAAGATCTTA
>NW_022639810.1:82221-94530 GCF_010583005.1 Odontomachus brunneus | reverse complement strand
ATTGTGACGCATAAGAGAAAGATCTTACATGAATACTTTTGGACTGCACTTTTGATATAAATATTGGAATACACCGTTTCGGTAATTGTTTTTATGATTTTTGGTAGCCGTTATGGTTTTATTACCGTTTCTTTTCCGTTTTTTACAGTTCTTTACCGTTTTTTTTTTACCGTTCTTTACCGTTTCATTACCGTTTTTTACCGTTCTTTACCGTTTCATTACCGTTTTTACCGTTTCTTTACCGTTTCATTACCGTTTCTTTTTCGTTTTTACCGTTCTTTCCTGTTTCTTTTCCGTTTTTTTACCGTTTCTTTACTGTTTCTTTACCGTTTCACTACCGATTTTACCGTTCTTACCGTTTTTGACCGTTACATTACCGTTTCTTTTCCGTTTTTACCGTTTCTTTACCGTTTTTTTTTTTACTGTTTCATTGCGAATCTTTACCGTTTTTTTACCGTTTTTTAACGTTTCTTTACCATTTAATTACCGTTTTTTTACCGTTCTTTACCGTTTTTACCGTTTTTGACCGTTTTATTACCGTTTTATTACCGTTTTTTACCGTTTTTTAACGTTTCTTTACCGTTTCATTACCGTTTCTTTACCGTTTTATTACCGTTTCATTCCCGTTTTCACCGTTTTTTTTACCTTTTCTTTACCGTTTCTTTACCGTTCTATATTACCGTTTCATTGCCGTTCTTTACCGTTTCTTTACTGTTTCATTCCCATTTTTACATAACATATTATCCATGATGTGTAACATGCAAAATCTTGTCGCGGGGGCACAGTGTACGTGCTCATTAGTAATAAGAATATCATGTGTCACATTTTAGTTCTTGTGCATCTAATTGTTGAATGCATAAGTTTGCAGAATATTAGAGTTTGCAGCTGTGACTAAAAAAATCACGCTGCGAAATGCGCAGGGCGGCGCGGGCGGCGCGGACGGTCCGGGCGGCACGGGCGGCGCAAAACCGCCGCAAAATCCGCCGCGGAAACCGCCGCGAAAAACGGCTGCAAAAATCGCCGCGAAAACCGCCGTAGATCGGTAAAATGATCTATCAAAAGCAGATAGAAAAAATTATATAATATTGGTATTTACCGATCATCGATATTATGTAAATATGACAGTAAAAATTATGTAAAAATATATATGTGTTGATAAAAATTAAGTAATTAAATGTTGGTATATAATATCGGTAATAAATTACCGATCGTTGGTATTATGTAAATATGCTGGTAAAAATTATGTAAATATATGTTGGTAAAAAATTAAATATTGGTAAAAAAATTAAATGTTGGTAATATCGGTAATAAATTACCGATCGTCGGTACTATCGGTATTGTGTAATTATATGTTGGTAAAAATTATGTAATTAAATGTTATATAATATCGGTAAAAATTACCGACCGCCGGTAACATCGATATGATAACCCCCCTCCGCGGTGACATCATACCCCCCCCTCCCGGTGATGCAATCCCCCCTCTGACGTCATACCCCCCGCCCGCGGTACCCTCCCGTCCCTCACCCCCTCTCAGAGGACCATGAGTTAGAACCCGCCTACCCTACCTACTAAAACATTTTATTATCTGGGATGTAATATAATTGCTATTATACGTTATTAATATTGGTTATTTAATTTTCTTTATAATTGCAATATAACTATGTTATAAAATTGTTATGTTATTATGTTATTTATTGGTTAAGTTACACCAACAATATAACAGTAACATAACTTTGATATAACATATTACATAAAAAGTCTAATGTTTGTATTACATTTCAGTTATGCAATATTTTTATACACAAATGTGAAATTATACTTTAGGTGTTTCTCGTGTATAAAATGTGATATTTATTATATGCAAGGATCGTTATCACGATGTTGTAAAACTAGAATTCTTACGAAAAGAGTCTAATCATAACTCTATCAAAATATTGTGAGAGAAAAAGAAGGAATATTCCCAGCAAATACAATAATATAACAGTTACATCGTCGTAATATAACGGAATATAATGTGCAATATAACATGTATGTTACATGTAACCAGGGTTGGGAAAGTTACTTTTTAAAAATAACTAGTTACAGTTAGTTCCCTTTGCTGAAAATGTAACTAGTTACAATTATAAGTTACTGGCTATGAAAAGCAACTCGTTACAGTTACTCAAAAAGTAACGAGTCTTACTTTTAAGTTACTTACTTTCTTGAAATGATTGTAAATTATTATTTTAAATACAAAAATCTTACATTTTAAGCTTTCCCTGCTTAAAAAGGCCTATAAAAAACGGTAAAATATTATAAATTTCTCAAAAAATTATATTGTAATCTATCTGGCCTATCTGACGCAGTTCTCTTAACGAAAGACGATTTATCGTAATGAATATAATTATATTGTAAATAATTATATTGTAAATATTTCTTATGTGAACAAGACAATAAAGAATGTATTGTTTTGTATAATAACTTTCAACATTTATAATATTTAATCCTACGATATAAGAATAAGTGTATACAACTTACACAGCACGTAATATCGCAGAAATATCACAGCAATATTATATTTTTATTGCAATATTACCAGGGAATATAACAGAAATAATGCTAGAATATTACTAAGATATCACAGTAATATTAAAATGTCCGCGGCAAATGCATCACAGTAATATAATGGTGAAAATCACAATGATATTACTGTGAGAAAATCATAATATTTAAAAAAATATACTTATATATTCCTAGTTTTCTCATGTTTCATAAACTACTACGTATCGAAGGTTGTCAAATACACTCCAAACTTTCGTGAAATCTTCCAGCGATAATTTCGATTCCAAGCAGTATATCATTGATCACCATCCATGTCCTGACCGCATTAAACTGTTGCTTAACTTGACGATCAAGCGCGCACGCGGTGACTCTGATGACTCCAACGATGTTCTTACAATTCATGCTTATATAATGTATCCTTATAGTGTTCACATTATAATATATTTAGCAAACATCAAATAATAGTTATATAATTTTTACTTAGTGTTTGTTGGATAATTTGCTGATAGATATTGAAACAATGCAACAACATTCGATATGCGATAAATATTGATGTAATGTAGTGAACCAGTGATAATTACTTTTAGATTTTTAACAAAATGTTATAATGATTAATCCAACAAAAAAAAAATTAAAAAATCCAAGAAAATCCAAATTAAACAAATCGAAATATTAAATTTTAAAAGAAACTTTTAAAAAATACTATTTCTATAAGGGAAGGTGACTTCAAATGACGCCGTAATAACGTTTTAATGATGTCTATAATGTCAAAGAAATTGATATGTCAATTGATGTCACCATTTTATTTAGAATATGATATATTGCTATAATTTAACTATAATATTGCAAATATATAAGTGTAATATTTCAATGATATAAATGTGTAATATTTCAATGATATAAGTATGTAATACTGCAGTAATATTTCTGTAATATTTCAATGACATATGTAAAGGTGCAATATTTCAGTAATATTTCTGTAATATTTTACTGTGATATATAATATTATCACTATATTGCAATATCACTGCAATATTTCTGCAATATTACGTGTTGCGTGGGAAGTTTATAAACATTTTACGATACACATATTACATCAATGCTAACGTTATTATGCTATAGTCATTTAGTAATATTGAATAATATTCTATAAAATTACGATCAAACTTTGATACCTATGTAAATTAATCCGAACGTCACGATAAAGTCTATTGTATCTTATATGAATTTCACAATACACATTTTGTGTCTTCAATTAAAATCCTCGCTTTAGCGTAGTAATCGTATCATATAAGAGTCGACCTATAGAGCTCCTATCGTTTTCTATCGGAACACTACTACGTTGGTTTCTATACCAGTTCTCCGGAAGGATTATATATTATTTTTTATGAGAGCTTGAACCTTATAACTTATGTAAATAAATCGCAACTTTACGATAAAGTCTATCGTTTCTTATATGAAATTTACAATACACATTTATATCTTCAATTAAGATTTCTGCTTTCGCGTAGTAATCATATCATATAAAAGCAGACTCACAAAGCTCCTACTGCTTTCTATCGGAAAGTACTACGCTGGTTTCTATATCGGTTCTCCAGAACGATTATATATAATGTTCTATGAAAGTACGCTTAAATCTTGATACTTATGTAAATAATGATTAGACTCTTGATCTCAAGGTTCAAGCATTCTCTCATAGAACATTATTTATAATCATTCCAGAGAACCAGCGTCATATTGTCACGACAGAAAACGATAGAAGCTCTATAGGTCGACTCTTATATGATATGCGCGAACGTATAGACAAAATGTAAGACATTTATGTCGATCGAAGAAGTGGTGTAGTGTCTAAAGCAACAGACTCATAATCCGCGGATGCCTCAGAGTCCAAGTTCGAGTCCCACCAGTGCCAGTGAGAATTTTTATATGTGATGTGATATTGGAATCAAGTAATCTACAATTTAGTTTCTGTTACAAAAAGTAATATATATCATATATAAAAAATTTAAGAAGTGTATACGTCTGCTTAATAAAAGTATATTAAAGCTGATACATAAGCTATATGAAAAATTTAGATACAGAAAGATAGAAAATGTATCTGAAATTTTAGACAACCAATCTGATATTTACGAACCAAAAACATGATAGAATCTTATTAATTTCGATAAAATATGACTATATAAAAATATATTAAAAATGATACGTTAGCGCTATATGAAAAATTAAATACAGGAAGATAAAAAATGTATTTGAAATTTCAGATAACCAATCTGATATTTACAAACCAAGAACACGATAGAATCACATAGATATTTTCTTATCTGATCCTATTAGACTTTTTAAGCAGGGATTTCGCATAGAGAATGATAGCACCCGGTATATTGTCATAGGAAACGATATATTCTTATTCGTGATATTTTCATAATAATCGATATACAATGTTTCGTAAAACGCTTATTGGTTTTTATTTGCAAGGTATGCGGAATATATTATTAAAAAAGTCTACATTAAACTTCTATTGGTAATATATTAAGTCGTTTATGAAAAGCACGAACCAAAAACACGATTAGTTTAGATAGAATTTTTTAAATTGTTTTCTATCGGGCATTTTAAGCAGAGTTACTGAAATGTAAGAATTGAATTTTA
The DNA here is from genome assembly GCF_010583005.1 of Odontomachus brunneus. Lineage (NCBI taxonomy): Eukaryota > Metazoa > Arthropoda > Insecta > Hymenoptera > Formicidae > Odontomachus > Odontomachus brunneus. The sequence continues at coordinate 89,343 of NW_022639810.1, read as the reverse complement.
TAATTAATATCTATCACATTAATTAGTCAATTTACTTAACAAATTTCAAATCTGTACTTAATATAATGTGGAGGTCGTGAGTTGGATCGAGTCGGATCTAAAATCGAGCAAAATAATACCGGCGTAGTAACGGAAACAATTAACGACGCGAGTCGCGCGAATCAATCTTCTGACATACAGCAATGAGATTAGATGAATATTGTATTGTTCTTAAAATATATTTATAACATTATTTATCGTAAAAGTGAGTCTGATTGTGATTTGGTCTCTCGATACTTTCGGATCCTACATTTGGGGGCTCAGCCGGGATAACGAAACATTCGAGGACGCGGCCAAACTTTTTAACTCGACAACGACGTGCGCTGCTGATTGTGAATAGTACAGGAAGTTGAGAGTCAAAAAAAAAAAACGATTTACAACGACGTAGAACTGATGTGATGGGAGATCCAAACAGATTTACGGTTGTGACGTTAAAAGAACGGTTAACGGTGAGTGGACTGTCGAGTACAGGTACAAAAGCTGAATTAATTGCACGTCTGACGGAAGCCGACCCATCGGGAATGTGGATGAATGATGAGCAAGGCGAAGGTTACGACGACATCGAAGATTCACAACAAGCTAGTGCAACAAGTATATAGTATATAAGTATACAGTCAACAACGAAGCAACAACAACGAGAAATTGATCTATGTAAAAGAGAGAAAGAGTTAGCGGAGCGTGAGCTGGCAGTGATGCGCCTCGAATTAGAGGCAATGCGAAAGACGCTGCAGACCGTGTTATCCAGAGAGTGAGCGATCACAACAATTGGTGTACGATGTTACGATGCCGGTTGAGCATGAAAGGCTAAGGACGACAGTAGCAAATAATAATAGCGACTATGACACACCAGCTCAGATTGGACAAATGATTGGACAAAAACAAACATAACAGCACTGGCGGATCTGATTGGTGTTTTTAACGGCAAGTCCAGTGTTTGGGAAAAACAGATTAAGTTGATCAAAACAACGTATAAAATAGATGTTACTAAAATGCTTGTTGGTATAAAACTAAAAGGTAAAGCACTCGAATGGCTGCATTCCAAGCCAGAACACATCACGATGACTTTCGATCAACTTTTGAATGAGTTGAAGGTCATGTTTTATCACCGACAGAGCAAACTAGTAACACGTAAAAAATTTGAAGAACGTATTTGGAAAAAGGATGAAACGTTCCACGAATACTTCCACGAAAAGATTATCATGGGCAACCGGGTGCCAATCAGCGACGATGAAATACTCGAATACGTAGTTGACGGTATTCCAGACGAGACACTTCGGAATCAGGTACGTATTCAACGATTTACAACAGCTAATGGATTGCTGGAGGCATTCGAGAGGGTGGTTCTTTGAGATCGAGGCACTTTTGGCGCATCAAAATCAGCAAAAACAGATAAGCGAGCTAGTGATCAGAGTAGTGGCGAGCGTAAAAGGATAGTAGAGTAGTAGCGAGAACAAAAAATCTTTGAGTAAAGTTGCACATTGCTACAATTGTAGTGAGCAAAACCACATGAGTTTAAATTGTCCTAAAGATCAAGGCGTTAAATGTTTTCAGTATGGAGAACGGGGACATGTTGCGTTAAAGTACGTAAAGAAAACAAAAGCGAATAAGGAAATCTGTGTAGTATCAAAGGCTTCACCTCGTAAATATTTTAAACGTGTTTTGCTTAACGGTCGCGAGATGGAAGCACTCATAGATTCAGGAAGAGATGTTAGTTTGATTCGTGCGGACGAATATCAAACTTGGTTCTCCACATTTGCAATCAAGTAGCCTATTGTTTGATGGTGTAGATTCGAGAAATAACAAAACGCTGGGAAAGTTACAGGCTGAGTTTACCGTAGACGAACACTTATATCCGGTTAGTATTTACGTAGTGTCTGATACCATGTTACGGTACAAGTTGTTGATAGAAATGGATTTTCTAAATTTAACTGAAGTTAACCTAAAGGGCGGCGAGGTAACTATTCGTCACCGTTGCGAGTAACATGCGATGTTATGAAAAATACAAACATTGTGTCAAAAACGACTAATAATGTTGCGAAATGCGAGGATATACCAGAAATATTTAAGATAGATGCGATTTTTACTGAAATGTGTAAAAAAGATCTTGTAAACGTTGTACATGTTAAAAATAAATGTCTCGAGCAACAGACGCGGATAAAGAATTTGGTAAGCAGTTATAAGCTGAACAGAATCCGTGAACCAGAGGTAATAATGAAGCTTGTACTCAAGAATGAAGAGCCAGTGTATCAATCTGCAAGGCGTCTGTCAGCATTCGAAAAAACGATAGTCAATGCACAAATTGACAAATGGATTAAAGATGGAATTGTTCAACCATCTACCTCTGATTACGCGAGTTCAGTGGTACTTGTTTGCAAAAAGGACGATTCATTTAGATTGTGCGTAGATTACCGCTTGTTAAACAAAAAAATTGTTAAAGATAGATACCCTTTGCCATTAATTGAAGATTAATTAGATATGTTACAAGACGCACGTGTCTTCAGTACGCTTGACTTAGTAAATGAATTTTTCCACGTTCAAGTGGACAAATCAAGTCTAAAATATACGGCATTCATTATCCTAGACGGTCACTATGAGTTTCTTCGAGTTCGTTTTGGTCTCTGTAACTCGCCAGCAGTTTTTCAAAGATATGTAAACACTGTATTTAGAGACCTTATACGAGAAAAAGTGGTTTTAGCTTATATGGACGACTTGATTATTCCATCTGACGACATTGAAAACGGTTTAAGAAATTTAAAAAAAGTACTAACTGTGGCGAGTGAAGCAGGTCTGAACATTAATTGGAAAAAATGTTGTTTCTTACAAACCTCTGTTGAATTCTTAGGGTATGTGATTAGTAATGGTTGCATTCGTCCTTCTGACCGGAAAACTGAAGCCGTTCGGCGATTTCCACAACCCGTTAATGTTAAACAAATTCAAAGCTTCCTCGGATTAAGTGGATATTTTCGTAAATTTATTCCTGGATATTCTGCAATTGCTCGACCTTTATCAAATCTTTTGCGCGCGAATGTTAAGTTTTATTTCGGAACAGCCGAAAAAGATGCGTTCATGCGATTCAAGGTCATGTTAAGCGAAAAGCCAATATTAAATTTGTACCGACCTGAGGTTGAAACAGAACTACACACGGACGCTTCCGCGTTAGGATATGGGGCGATCTTACTACAGCGGAATAGTGAAGATCGATGTTTCTGTTTTGTCTATTACTCTAGTGGTAAAACTACCACTACTGAAGCGAAATATAGCAGTTACGAGCTAGAAGTTTTAGCGATAGTGAAAGCTCTTAAAAAATTTCGTATTTACTTGCTTGGTATTGCACTTACAATTGTCACCGATTGCCGTGCGTTCATACTAACCATGAGCAAAAAGGATCTTTGTGTGCGTGTTGCACGTTGGGCGTTGTTATTAGAAGAGTTTAATTATCGAATAGAGCATTGACCAGGAAGAAGTATGACTCACGTCGACGCACTTAGCCGTAACCCACTTTCGACTTGTTTAGTGATTAATGAGTCAGAAGCTGGACTAACAGCTCGTTTACGAAGAGCTCAAGAAGAAGATGACAGTATAATAAAACTTCGGTCTAGTGCTTCAGGACAAGACAAAAGATTACGTGATTCGAGGCGGTCTGCTTTATAAGGATTCTGGTGGCGACATTCAACTCATAGTTCCGAAAATAATGCAGACATCAATTGTGCGACGAGCCCATGAACAAGGGTATTTCTTTGTAAAGAAGACAGAAGATCTCGTGCGCACCGATTACTAGATCCAAAATCTGCGGCAATGTGTAGAGAAGGTTATGCGGAATTGCATCACATGTCTCCTAGCCGAAAGAAAACATGGAAAACAAGAATGTTTGCTGCAGCCAATCGAGAAGGGAAGCGTTCCTCTCGACACGTTACACATTGACCATCTAGGTCCTCTGCCGTCAACGAAAAAATCATATCGATATATATTTGCTGTGGTCGACGTTTTTTCAAAATTTACATGGTTATACACTACTAAATCTACATGTACAACTGAAGTTTTAATGCGCCTGAGGAAGCAAGCCGCAGTCTTTTGCAACCCACGACGGATTATTTTCGATAGAGGAACTGCTTTTACGTCAAATGACTTCAAAGAGTATTGTCGTGAAGAAAACATTGAACATTTTTTGATTACGACGGGAGTCCCAAGAGTCAACGGTCAAGTTGAATGCCTCAATCGAATACTCATACCACTTTTGACAAAATTGGCTGCTCCAATGTCAAGTGAATGGTATAAGTATATAGGACTTGCTCAGCAATATTTGAATTCAACTGCTCATGAAGTATCGGCATATCACCATTCCATCTTTTATTTGGAACACATCCTCGACTTAAAGATCGTCCAGATATTCGAGAGTGGCTTGAGAAGGAATGGATAGCATCATATGAAAATAAGCTGCAAATTCAGGCTAGTGAAAACATATCTTCTAAATCTAAATTCAACAAGAAAATAGACGGATTTTCGATAAGAAGAGACGAAAAACAACAAGCTATCATGAAGGCGACCTAGTTGCCATCAAACGTACACAGCAAGGACCGGGATTGAAAATGCTCACAAGTATTTTGGCCCTTACGAGGTTGTACAAGTTTTACGCAATCAGCGATATTTGGTGCAGAAAGTTGGTGAGGGAGAAGGCCCTAAAAGAACTTCCACATCAGCCGATCTCATAAAAACTTGGGTCGTTGAGATCAGTGAAGATTCATCGGAGGATGAAGACTATATTGACAAGAGCATTCGGGGCGAATGCATGAGCAGGACGGCCGAGTGTGGAGGTCGTGAGTTGGATCGAGTCGGACCTAAAATCGAGCAAAATAATACCAGCGTAGCAACGGAAACAATTAATGACGCGAGTCGCGCGAGTCAATCTTCTGACATACAGCAATGAGATTAGATGAATATTATATTGCTCTTAAAATATATTTATAACATTATTTATCGTAAAAGTGAGTCTGATTGTGATTTGGCCTCTGTCTCTCGATACTTTCGGATCCTACAATAATAAAAATTTAATGATAGCTTTGTAGAGGTAAAAGAATTTAATCACATGTTCTATACATACGTTGATAAATCTCCCAGATAACACAGAGAATTTAAAGAGAATTCAGTCGTATGTCATCAATTCTGAGTTCATTTTTTAATGCAAAAAGAATTCTTTTCACTAAACTAAACTCTGAAGAATTTCTTTTGCATCTGAAAATGAACTCAGAATTGATAACATACGACTGGATTTTTAAAAAATTTTTTTTCAATTCTCTGTGTTATTTGGATTATTAAATTCATATACGATTGTTATATAATTTTAATTTTTTTTACGTTTCCCAATTAACTATTAAAGTAACTGTTAAAAAAGTTACAAGATACTAAAAATAATTAACTAACAAGGGGAGGACCAGGTGACTCACCCTAGGATTTCGACCCCAATTTTTTTAATTATTCTGGAGATGAAAAAAAAGATACGTGTCTCGGCGTTTGATAGAATAGGCCTTAGTTTCGGAGTAATAAATTTGTGAAAATTGGCTATATCCAAAGCGCACCGCGGCGCGCTATATGAGCCTTCCCGGTAACTGTACTTCCAACCAATGCAGTTGACTTCGTGAGTTAGGTGCTTTCTTCATAATTCGTAAAATCTAAGTTCGCTCACGGAAGTGAGCAATAATTTTTTTTTAAAGAGTGTTTTTTTATTTTTATTTATTTTGATGATATTGATATAAAAAGATATAGTATAAAAAGATTCATTCTTTAATTCATTCACAATTATCACCAGGAGCTTTTACAGATATGATCAAGTACGTTTGGTTTACATCGAAATTAATTCCTGAAAGAAATGTGTTTCGAAACGTCAACGAAATATGTTTCCCCTCGGATTTACGGTAAAATAAATGTGTATGTGATACTCCTTCATTTATTCATTGTGCAAATTGTAGAAAATTTATATGTTTTAAATCTTTTTATGATGTTTATCATCCAAGTAATTGTTCCGCATCGAAATAATTTAATTTTGTAATAAATCCGCAATACTTAAATAATTGAATTTTGTAATAAAAATATTCACATTCACATTTCAGATGTTTGTTTATTCTTCTTCTTCTACGATTAATTATTTTAAAAACTAGAAATTTAAAATACTGTTAATATTATTTCCAATTAAATTTTAACTTTAAATAATTTGAAAATTTAGATACGTTGCCTTTATATGTTATTCATTATAAATAACTTATATATTATTATTATTACTTATTTATTATTTCAAATATTATTACTTGAATTAAAATTCCCTTAAAATTAAATTTAAATTAATGTTTAGAATGTGATATTAAATTAAATTTTCTATTTCAAAAATTTGCATACTATATCAATATTATCAAAACAAATAAAAATAAATAAAAACACTCATTAAAAGAAAAATTATTGCTCACCTCCGTGAGCAAACTTGGATCTTACGAATTATGAAGCAAGCACCTAACTCACGAAGCCAACTGCATTGGTTGGAAGTATAGTTACCGGGAAGGCTCATATGGCGCGCTGCGGTGCGCTTCGGATATGGCCAATTTTCACAAATTTATTACTCCGAAACTAAGGCCTATTCGATCAAATGCCGAGACACGTATTTTTTCTCATCTCCAGAATAATTAAACAAATTGGGGTCGAAATCCCAGGGTGAGTCACCTGGTCCTCCCCTTGTAAGTTAAGTTACAGTTACAGGTGGGAAAAAAGTAACTAAGTTAAGTTACAGTTACCGAAAAAATGTAACTGTAACTTCGTTACAAGTACTTCGTTACGAGTTATTTTCCAACTCTGTATGTAACATATATGTTAGTTGTAATTTCCTACTCAAACGATATTGCAGTTATGTAACAGAAATATAACGTGTTACTAAAAAGTTATATAGCTGTTATACAGGGTGAGTCATCTGAATCTATCACCTCCAATAACTCGTTTGTGTGGCCAGGAATCGAAAAAAGTTTCATATAAAAGTTGTAGGGTTTCGAGGGGGAACCAAAATGGCGTACCTTTCAACTTTTGATTTTGACCGAAAGTGGGTTA
>NW_022639810.1:80516-81698 GCF_010583005.1 Odontomachus brunneus | reverse complement strand
TAACCCACTTTCGGTCAAAATCAAAAGTTGAAAGGTACGCCATTTTGGTTCCCCCTCGAAACCCTACAACTTTTATATGAAACTTTTTTCGATTCCTGGCCACACAAACGAGTTATTGGAGGTGATAGAATCAAATGACTCACCCTGTATATATTGCTGAAATGTTATATAGCTGGAATATAAATTATTATTTCCCAGTAATTATAGGTATTTAATTGTACGCAGAGATTACAAGCTATCACTCAAATATCAATTAATTTGTAAAAGTATGCTCCTTAAAATATTATAATTATATATTTCGTATAAAAAATATTTTTAATAAAGATGATAGCATAAAAATATCTTGTCATTCTAAATTAATTAGCTCTCAAATAATACAAGATATTCCAGAGTCATCCTAGAGCCATTCTCGACGTCTAGTGTTCCAGCATGTTTTCAAACATTTTATGCTATTGGAGCTATTTTCATTTATTCATTTCCATCTTTCAGTACATATTCAAATGGAAGGAATTACTATGGTAACACTAATTTCCATTAATCAAAAAGTATATCATTTTACTTTACTATAAAAGTGAACTTCATAGTACAAGTTGTGCCGTCTTGTGATCATCGTTCTTATATATATTAATGCATCATATTTTATGTACGAGAAAAACACGAGAAAATGGAAGCCATCTAGTGACCGATCCGATCCTTAGATATAAGAATGTTATATAACATAGATGTAATGCAAATAAACGCTTGTTATGTAACCTGTTATATATTAGTCATGTTGGTGTTATACAATTATAACCTGTAAATAGCAGAGAATTATAACAGTTCTAAAACACAGTTAGATTGCAGTTATAAAAGAAAATTATGTAACTTTAACATTAATAACGTATAACATCCGTTTTTTACATGTTACTTCTATGTTATATAATAGTAATATCCTGTGTTTGCTGGGTTCTCTTTTTTGCGAGCACGTTGTAGGTTAAAATTTGATTACTGATACAACATTGTATCAACATTAATCGCATTGTGGTTATTGTTACGTCGTGTCAAACATTTACCAACAAATATAACATTTATACACATACGATATACAAACGATGCACAAACGATTTTGAACGATATAACCAAGCAAACATAGAACATAACTGTGATATAACACACAAGTAAGATGTATTAGGACCTTGAATT
>NW_022639810.1:77410-80436 GCF_010583005.1 Odontomachus brunneus | reverse complement strand
TCAATTAATTTGTAAAAGTATGCTCCTTAAAATATTATAATTATATATTTCGTATAAAAAATATTTTTAATAAAGATGATAGCATAAAAATATCTTGTCATTCTAAATTAATTAGCTCTCAAATAATACAAGATATTCCAGAGTCATCCTAGAGCCATTCTCGACGTCTAGTGTTCCAGCATGTTTTCAAACATTTTATGCTATTGGAGCTATTTTCATTTATTCATTTCCATCTTTCAGTACATATTCAAATGGAAGGAATTACTATGGTAACACTAATTTCCATTAATCAAAAAGTATATCATTTTACTTTACTATAAAAGTGAACTTCATAGTACAAGTTGTGCCGTCTTGTGATCATCGTTCTTATATATATTAATGCATCATATTTTATGTACGAGAAAAACACGAGAAAATGGAAGCCATCTAGTGACCGATCCGATCCTTAGATATAAGAATGTTATATAACATAGATGTAATGCAAATAAACGCTTGTTATGTAACCTGTTATATATTAGTCATGTTGGTGTTATACAATTATAACCTGTAAATAGCAGAGAATTATAACAGTTCTAAAACACAGTTAGATTGCAGTTATAAAAGAAAATTATGTAACTTTAACATTAATAACGTATAACATCCGTTTTTTACATGTTACTTCTATGTTATATAATAGTAATATCCTGTGTTTGCTGGGTTCTCTTTTTTGCGAGCACGTTGTAGGTTAAAATTTGATTACTGATACAACATTGTATCAACATTAATCGCATTGTGGTTATTGTTACGTCGTGTCAAACATTTACCAACAAATATAACATTTATACACATACGATATACAAACGATGCACAAACGATTTTGAACGATATAACCAAGCAAACATAGAACATAACTGTGATATAACACACAAGTAAGATGTATTAGGACCTTGAATTAGTTCTTGCTGATTTTTCGTGAAAATTAATGCTTTATTTAAAAAAAGTCGTAAAAAACATGTCACTGAAAGTATTGTCCATCGCTAGCCATTACTGTTTCCTATCTTTCTGGCAGCATTTGAATTCCACGTCGGAAAAACGACATGTTTTTTGAGGTTAGCCAAAAGTCGACCCATTTTTTGGCATCTTCATAAGAATGGAAGTGCTGCTCAGCCAGGCTATGTGCCATCGATCGGAACAAGTGATAATCGGAAGGGACAATGTCTGGTAAGTACGGCGGGTGGGGTAGGACTTCCCATTTAAGCGTTTCCAAATAGATTTTCACCGGTTGCGCAACATGTGGCCGAGCGTTGTCATGTTGCAAAATCACTTTGTCGTGTCTCTACTCGTATAGCGGCCATTTTTCCTTCAATGCTCGGCTCAAACGCATCAATTGTAGTCGATAGCGATTTCCCGTGATGGTTTCGTTCGGTTTGAGCAGCTCATAATAAACTACCGATATAGTGAAAGTAATTGACTTTAGGAAATTACAAGTTATATTTATTTGTAAACTATATATTTTTTTTTCTTTGTTCTAAGAACAAAAGTAAATATGGCACTTACAGCGTTAGAATAATCTTCTTCACTGAGATTTTCAAATTCCTCCATCTGTTGAAGCGATGTAATAGGCAGTAGCGCTGGCTTTTGTGGTGTGGTATGACAATCCTGAACACATGTTAATATTTTTTGTAATATTCCGTTCATTTTCCTGCAAAAATTAAATTAACACGGTCATATTATTATGTATAACACTGTACATATTAATAATTACGTTATATGAAACGTTTACTTCATGTCTGCCTCCGCGGTATTTATTCCCTCATTGTTCCCTCATTGTTCCCTCATTTTCCTGTAAATAACAGAACAATAGTAACTAAAGTCCTGATATTAAAAGCCTGAATTAAAATATGTATTTTAATTCTTGTCGTCATAGAGATACTCATATTATCATTAACACACAATCGCTCTTTCTGTTATCGCGTATCGAGTTTAACTTTATCTTCAATATGTATGTTTTATATATAAAATATGAGACACTTATTTATTTCTGCCTCCATAGTGAAGATTCGTTCCCCTTTTGTTCTGTAAGTAAAAAAAAAAACAGTTGTAATAAAAGTTGTGATTTAAAGATTATACGAGTTTCAATTCCTATATTGTATAATTACCGACAAATTTCAACGCATATTATTATTGATAGAGGGTGCTTTCCAGTTGCATACACTGTGTTACACAAAACCAGTTTATTGGTTGCGTATTATCTTACAAGATATTTTAGATAATATGTGACCAATAAACTGGTTTTATGTACGTGTGTGTAAAGATGTGTTAAGCAATTGGAAAGCACCCACAAATAATCATGTATTTTGTTAACATTTATCGAACTTAAATATATATGCTACATATAACGAGGCGCGTACCTTTTATCTATATTGTGTAGTGGAATATCCTCTGGACTATAAACAGCATGTCATCGATTTTGTCCACGTTGCTGGTACATCTTAGATAAATCCTGCGTAGATTCTGCTGTATGTATGCAGTACCTGTAACATCTGACTGGGGCAAATTTTCATTAGTATAAAATATTTTCCTACACTCTGTGCCTAATGTAAAATTTTGTCTTTCCTCGTGGAACACTACTGGTGAAGTGTGCGTGAATGTGTTTGTGTGTGTCTATATGTTGCGACGGTACTAGCGAGCGGAACTTCTCGCGAGCGACGGCAAACAGTCGCCTGTTCGCCGCGTCGGCAAATTGCCGTCGGCTCCCGGACACGCCACAAAGATTTTCGCGAGAGTTGGGCGCCAGGTACGGAAAGGCCGCACCACCTCGACAAACGCGAGAATAAATAATTAACACAAAAGAAACGCGCGTCCCGGAACCGTCGGGACCGGTAGCTCAATTAAATTAAAGTCGGAGACGGGATGGGTTAGGAGGCGAAATCACTAGGCTCGATAACGGTAATGAAGAGACGTTTATTCGGGGACTCTCGCACGTCCCGATAGTTAATATCCGCGAGACGATATAATTCGCGAGACGGTACACGAAGCCCGAGGAC
>NW_022639810.1:75002-77042 GCF_010583005.1 Odontomachus brunneus | reverse complement strand
TACTCACCAGACATAGCGCCTTCTGATTACCACTTGTTCAGATCGATGCAGCACGGCTTGAGTGGTACACGCTTCCGAAATGTTGAAGAAGTGCGAGAATGGGTGGACGAATGGATTGCTTCGAAACAAACATCGTTTTATCGAGATGGTATCGCCCAGTTGCCAGAAAGATGGCAAAAAGTTGTAGAAAGTGATGGAAAATACTTTCATTGAAATAATTTAAATAAATTTTTTACAATAAATGCTTTTTTTCAGTATTTTTTGGGCGGAAACTAAGTTAAGGTCCTAATAAATTCGGAGCAGATGGTTGATCTTACAGTTACGGCGACAGCCCTTGCGTCGGCGGCGGCGTCAGCGGTGACGGCAGCGGTGGCAGTCCTCTCTCTCGGCGCTCGCTCTCTCGATCGCTCTCCCCTCTCTCTCTCGGTGCTCGCTCTCTCGATCTCTCTCCTATCCCTCTCTGCCGCTGTCCGCTCCCTCTCGTCCCGCACTATCTCGTTCTTTTGCCCTCTCTTTCCTCTCTCTCTCTCTTTACTCTCTCTCTCTCTCCGCTCTCTCGCTCTGATCTCTCTCTCTCTCTCTCACGGTACACTGTACGGCACGATAAATTTCTCGCGTCTGTGTGCGGCAACGGTCGCGGTAAGGCTAACAGCTGATCGGCTCTGGGAGGATCGCGTATCCTCGCTGATCCTCCCCCGTCGCTGCCCCCTCGTCCTGGGGTCGTCGATCGTCGAGAATCGGCAGATTTCGGTACCATTGTCTCGAGACGCTTTTCGTCTCGAGACGTTGTTGACATCGGGAGTTCGCTTGGTTGTCTCTCCCGGCTCTCCCGTTTTTTCCTGCCGGGTTTCTCGTGACGGCTGCTTCGCTGAAAGTAAATACAGCTGATCCGTCTAAACGCGATACTGTATTATAACTACGATAATTTCTCAGCAATAGAATATTCTCTATTGCTGAGCGTCCGATAATTCGCGATAATATTTTTGTGTCGCCAAAGTACGAGAGTGCGATTCACCTGAGCAAGGCTCCGCTCGTTGTCGTCCTCTGCATCCTCCCTCGATGTCCTCCGCTCCTCGTCCTGGTGGCCGGCAAGGGGCGTCGAGGGGCACAAAATTCGGGACGCGCTGACCTTCGCATCTGCTCCGCTCGCAAAAATCGCTTCTTCGCTTTGTTCTAAATCGTCACAACAAACAATCCGACGGAACGCGATACTCGGCAAGGTCTCGAAAAACCGTTAGCGACACGGCACGCGATAAACATTCTCTCCACTAATCGACACGGGATTCTTGAGACGGGCGCCTCCACGGCTGCCACGTCACAATGTATAGGGTGTATTCAGTGTTTGTGTGGGTCTGTGCATGTGTAGCGTGATCTGTGAAGGGTGAAATGTTTGAATGTGTATGCATGTTTGTGTATGATTTTATATTTTGTATATCTGTATGTGTCATATGTGTCTCAATATTATAAGATGTAGTATTCTCATTCTGCTGTAATGTTCTTGCAATATCGTCGATGTCATTATTGATCATCCCAGGCACGATGGTAGCTGGTGCTGTGCTTCTCTTCCGCGTTGGGCTTTCATCCGACGACGTTGTTTGATAGCGCAACGGCTTATGCACTACGCGTTTTTGCCGGTCCATCCGGAATATCTTGAAAATATGACAACGTACACATTAATATATTTCGTGCATTAGGCATATCTTTATTGACCTTAATATTAACGTTATTGAGGTAATTATTTACTTTAATATTCCTCACTTTCAATATCGATGAAAGTATACTCAATCGACGTGTTTGTACACGTAGAATAAAAATTTTGGCCCAACAAATCTCTGCTTCACGAATCGAAATATTAATCCATAAACTTTATCATTATAAAAGCTAGGAGAAGTGTCATATGAATGACTTGTACTTGCACGTATGCTGTGGCTATCCTAAACCTCCGCTGTCTTAAACTTCTTAGATATTTGATTTATTTTTATTTTTAAATTAATCAAATAAGAAGGAGCTTTGGGATAACAGAGGTTTCTATGCTGTGGC
>NW_022639810.1:73511-74992 GCF_010583005.1 Odontomachus brunneus | reverse complement strand
GATGACGTTTCTCCTTTCTTCTGGTTCCCTCGGTGTCCTGTGGTCCCAGCCCTTCGGCGTCGGCGAGGAGAGTTGGGGGCACATTATTGTAGGGCGCGATGACCATCCCATTAGCGGGACCGCATACGCTTCGCTAATTACCCCCCTCTACGCTCGACCGGTGTGACCGCGGAAAACTGTTGCTTTGAGTCGCCAAAAATTATTCGGGAACCGCTATGCACCCTCTTTCCCTTTCTCCGATATGCGCGAAATCACACGAACGGTGCTCGTTTACCCTTGTGACGGGCGCCCTATGGCTGCCACGTCACAACTCCTCCCTCCCCGGGGAGGACCGGAGGTCCGGGTGGATGCGTTAGAGTCCCTGACCTCGCATTCGTTTGTTCTCATTTACCTCCTACATGCGGGAGTTGATCTCTCTACTCTTCTCTGTTTCGCCTCGATACCTGCCCCTGCGTGGTGGTCGCCTTCCGAGGGGTACTTGTTCCCTCTACGGTATTCGCCAATTTTCCTTCGCCTTTCCTCAGCCTCCGGTACAGGAAGTAAGGTGAGGGGGGAGTGGAGGTTGAGGGAAATTTTAATTTCGTCTGGACACCGTTTATTACCAAAAAACTTTTATTTGAATACGTGCGGACGGTAGCAGTTGACGGTAGTGCTACGGTAACGGTACGACAAATGATATCCTATGACGAGACACGAGAAGAGCGAAAGAAAAAAAAAAAAGAAAACGGTAACGGAGAATACACACGAAAAGAAGAAAAATGTAAACTCTCTCTAACTCTCTTCCAGGCTCACTAAAGACGAAAACGAAGGCTCCCTTTTTCCGATCCCTGCCAGTGTCGTTCCCTCAGGCACCCCCGCGTGACTCACGACCGGGGCGCCCTTGCTTGAAGGTCTTGGCGTGTTCCTCCCTTTCTTCGGCTCGACACTTTCGGCATTCCCGCCACGTCGTCCCCTTGGCTCCGCACCGGTAGCAGAACTCGTCCGACCTTGGGTGGGGACACCCGGAATATCGATGTCCCCGGCTCCCACAGTTCCAGCACGCCTCTGCCCGGTGGCGAGACGTCGAACGCGCGGGACCTCGCTGTAGTTCCTTGCGGGAAGGTTCCCGAGGGTTCTCCTGTGACGTGGCCGTGCTCCGATGGTTTTGTTCCCGGCCTTGTGGATCCCTGGCGGCGACCATTAAGTCATCCCACAGGTCCCAGAAACCTTCTGTCTGGGTTCCCGCCTGAGGTCGGCTGCCGGCGCCCCCCTCTGTCTGGGTGGATGCGTCCACCATCGGAGGGATCTCCCTGACCACCGCGCCACGGGTGGTCGTGGTCTCTTCGAGGTGGCCCTGCCACAGGTCGTGGGCTCCCTCCCAGAACCCAGGATGCTCCCTGATGATGTTCAGGAACACGGCCTTGTAGCGCCTCCTGAAGCGAGCCCATCGTCTTTCGGTCTCCGTCTCGGCCATTCCTTCCATGTGTGTGCTCACTGCGTCA
>NW_022639810.1:69430-70128 GCF_010583005.1 Odontomachus brunneus | reverse complement strand
ATCACGCTCCGATACATCTTCGGCCAATAGTAGGCTACTGCGAGACGATGGTAGGTTTTCTCGATACCTAAATGGCCGGCTTGCGTATGGTCGTGAGATTCCTCGAGCGCTACCTTACGTATTTCTCGCGGCAATACCCATTTCCATCTATCGAGATCCTCCACTAATTCCGAAATGATTTTGGTCGGACGTAAAAAATATAAGCGATCTTCGATAATACGCCACGTCGGAAAACGCTTCGAGTCGCTCGATACCTCGCGAAACCGTTTCCGGTACCACTCGTCGGTCGTATCGCTAATAATCGCCTCTACGTTTCGTTCGTCCCCAGTCGTTACGGCCGCTAACGGGGTCTCGGAAACGTCCTCATACATACGGGACAGTGCATCGGGAACGTGATGTAGAGCTCCCTTTCGATGCACTATCTCATAGTCGTATTCAAGCAATTCTAAGGCCCAGCGTGCGAGACGTCCGGTGGGATTACTCAGGTTGTGCAACCATCTCAAACTATTGTGATCGGTAATCACAGTGAATAGATATCCTTCCAGATATGGTCGATATTTTTTTATGGCCCATACTACGGCCAGACATTCGAGTTCTGTCGTGCTGTACTTCTTTTCCGCGTCCGTGAGGCCTCGGCTGGCGTAAGCTATGACGCGCTCGACGTCATTAATTGTCTGCGTCAGCACAGCCCCCAGACC
>NW_022639810.1:67840-69420 GCF_010583005.1 Odontomachus brunneus | reverse complement strand
TCCGATACATATTCGGCCGTCATGGTCGTCGACGGCCTCGCGGAACGAGGGGGCGGCCGATACGCTAAATCGGGACACACGGAACGCTCTGGTGGTGGCGGCGCACGATACTGGCTCGCGGCGATATAACTCCGTT
This sequence comes from Odontomachus brunneus, assembly GCF_010583005.1. Classification (NCBI taxonomy): domain Eukaryota; kingdom Metazoa; phylum Arthropoda; class Insecta; order Hymenoptera; family Formicidae; genus Odontomachus; species Odontomachus brunneus. Next base: position 69,284 of record NW_022639810.1, on the reverse strand, counting down.
CCACCCTCGTCGCGAGTCTCTCTAGCGCGTCAAAATCCGCGAAATCGTCCCGATGCACTGAAATTTGGAGTCGCGGCAACATATTTCTATGGGCGTAGTTGAGCTGTTCGACCTCACTCCACGCTGGACTAAGGCGACCGAACAGCCCCAACATACACGTTAGATAATCTGCGACGGGTTCGTGCTCACCCTGCGTCCGACGCATGATCTCATCGCGTAGCGCGAATTGGAAATCCGGATCTCCGAATCTCCCTCGAAACGCGCTCGCGAACACTCCCCACCTTCCCCATCGCGATCTTTTAGTGCGAAACCATTGCAGGGCGATACCGGTAAGAAAGAAAGGTAAACATTTCAGCAAATCTTCGTCGCGGATGGGCACAAGCTCGCGGCCCTCCTCGATCCTAATGAGGAAGGTTTCGACATCGTTACCACGTGCTCCCGAAAAGTTTATATTCCAGCGACGCATGGTGTTGTATGCATCGCTGGCCGATAAATAACGCGCACCGGTAAAAGTTTCGTGCTCGCGCGAGGGTGGCTGAAACGCGGCCGACGGTACGAAAGCAGGCGGTATCTCCTGCGGAGGCCACGACGGGCGCGAAGGCCTGTAGTTTAGCGACGGCTGGGGGGCGTTAGAAGCTGGTTGCGCGATACTAGGCGACGGGGCACGAGAAGGCGGTCTCAAAAACATGTCGGTTTTTGACGGTAAGGACCCCACCACACGGGGGTCCGCTAATGTTTGGTCCAGTTTGACTGGACCCGGTAGTTCCCGCCCTTCTGCCCGTACGCCATCGTCCACAAAACTTTTCTCTTCTGATGATGCGAAATCGGGACCGATCGCGTCCTCCGCCGGCGAGGGTGGAGGGGGATCCCGACGTCCCGCACGTTCGTATCGCGCGATCCGACTCCTAAGGGCCTGAAGGGACCCTGTGGCGACTAGACCGCGCGCGATCGCCTCGTCCTGGAGTTGTTCCAGCGACAGCTCCCGCACCCACGCATCAACATCGCCAGTCTCCGGCATCGCGATCCAACCGATTCACGAGATGCTTCGAACGAAAATTAATTCCGACACTAAATTTCAATCACCGCTATCTATCGTCTTGCCGCGCACCACCACGCGTGAACTTCTTTCGTCGCGAGACACCCGGTACGTCGCGTCGCTGTCGAACCAACGCAAGAAGCGGCGCAAAAACTGACGCGACTCGTCTCGTCACAACACTCGCGATCCCGGTACAGTCCGCACAATTATTCCGTTCGCACACGATATTGCAATTCGGGAGACGCACTGCTGTAAAGGGGTATTGCTCCGCCAAGATAATCAATTAATGGCACAACGAACGAAATTGGTGGAGAGAGACCGATATAGTATCTCCAATTATTCAATAAAATTATGACAATTACATCAAATTATAAGACACCACAAAATAAGAGAGCCAGACTACACAAC
>NW_022639810.1:59585-66202 GCF_010583005.1 Odontomachus brunneus | reverse complement strand
TCTCTCTCTCTCTCTCTCTCTCTCTCTCTCTCTCTCTCTCTCTCTCTCTCTCTCTCTCTCTCTTCGGCTTGTCTCGCTGGGATCTCCGTATTTCCGGGCCACCTGTGTTGTTAACAGCTGTTGAGAGTCGTCTTGCCTCTCTGTCCCGCGTCTAGCAGCATGCTGTAAACAAAGATCGCCAGCGGCAGCCGAAATCGGAACGATAACACGTTCTTGTATACGAGAGTTAAAGTACCGTTTCACATACCATTTAAACGGCGACTCTCCTTGATGCTGATGACGTTTCTCCTTTCTTCTGGTTCCCTCGGTGTCCTGTGGTCCCAGCCCTTCGGCGTCGGCGAGGAGAGTTGGGGGCACATTATTGTAGGGCGCGATGACCATCCCACTAGCGGGACCGCATACGCTTCGCTAATTACCCCCCTCTACGCTCGACCGGTGTGACCGCGGAAAACTGTTGCTTTGAGTCGCCAAAAATTATTCGGGAACCGCTATGCACCCTCTTTCCCTTTCTCCGATATGTGCGAAATCACACGAACGGTGCTCGTTTACCCTTGTGACGGGCGCCCTATGGCTGCCACGTCACAGGCTATTGTAAACCTCCGCTGTTTCAATCCTCCTAGATATTTTATTTATTTTTTAATCAAATAAGGAAGTTTGGGACAGCGGAGGTGTAGGACAGTCGCAGCAGAGAAACCTCTGTTATCCCAAATCTACTTGTTATTTGATTTATTTAAAAATCTATTGATTCATTTTTAGGTTTAGGATAGCCACAGCATACGTGCAAGTACAAGTTGTTCATATGACACTTTTCCTAATTTTTATAGTGATAAACTTTGTATGATAACATTTCGCTTCGCTGAGCCGATACTTTTTGTGCCAAAAATCTTATTCTACGTGTAAAAACGCGTCGATTGAGTATACTTTTATCGATATTGAAGATAAGGAGTGTTTAACTCAATAATTACTTAAACTGATTATCGTTACGTTAGTGTATGATAGTATACAATATTTTGTTGTACAAAACAGATATTAATTGCAAAACTATTTGCAACGGATCCCAGCACACGTAATGTCGAAAATCATAACTTATCCTATCTGAACCTAATATAACCCATTTTCTTGTTTCACAAAATTTTCCGCTTTTATGCGAGATGTATATAATAAAGAAAGTATTAGGTTTTATATTTTTATCTTTCCTATAGCAGGTATGGGCTAAATCCTCTTATTCTCGTAACACTAATCACAAATTGGTCCAGTATAATTCAGTGCAATAATAGTTAAAGTCGGAATGATCGAACAACCGAAAACTTGTCACGTGTTATACATTACGTGACTCAATATCCAATCACGAGCATTTCTAATGGATTCAGCAATGAGATATTCTTTTCGGTGCGTCCGAATATCGGATTGGATATTGAGTTATTAGGACCTTAACTTAGTTTCCGCCCAAAAAATACTGAGAAAAAGCATTTATTGTAAAAAATTTATTTAAATTATTTCAATGAAAGTATTTTCCATCACTTTCTACAACTTTTTGCCATCTTTCTGGCAACTGGGCGATACCATCTCGATAAAACGATGTTTGTTTCGAAGCAATCCATTCGTCCACCCATTCTCGCACTTCTTCAACATTTCGGAAGCGTGTACCACTCAAGCCGTGCTGCATCGATCTGAACAAGTGGTAATCAGAAGGCGCTATGTCTGGTGAGTACGCTGGGTGAGGAAGAGTTTCCCATTCGAGCTGCGTCAGTGTTTCTTTGACGGTTTTTCCAGTGTGTGGCCGAGCGTTATCGTGTAAGAGAATAACTTTGCGCCTGTTACTCGCTATTGCTGGTCTTTTTCGCAACAGCTCATCATTCAATTTGTTCAATTGACATTTGTAGACATCGGCAGTAACAGTTTCGTTTGGTTTCAGCAGTTCGTAGTACAGCACTCCTTGCTGATCCCACCAAATGCAAAGCATTACCTTATGACCGTGGATGTTCCGTTTTGGCTGCGATGTTGATGGTTGTCCTGGGTCTACCCATGATTTTTTGCGTTTGGGATTGTCGTAGTAGATCCACTTTTCATCGCCAGTCACAATACGCCACAGAAAACTCTTCTTTTTTTGCCTGGCAAGCAACGAAACCGTGATATTGAAACGGTTGTGAATGGCACTTTCAGACAATTCATGTGGTACCCATCTTCCTTCCTTTTGGATCTTTCCCATGGCGTGTAAACGTTTGGAAACAGCTGCTTCAGTAACTCCTAGCTCGTTTCCAAGTTCTTGTAACGTTCGAGCCGAGTTTTCATGCAATAATGCTAGCAATTCATCGTCTTGGAATTTTTTTGGCTGTCCTGAGCGTGGTTTGTCATTGACATCAAAATCATTACTTTTGAATCGTCTATACCACTCTTTACATGTTGTATGTGATGGAGCTCGATCACCATAACCTTCTTCAAGTAATCGATGAACTTCTGCTACACTTTTTTTCAAATCAAAATAGTGCAAAAGCACATGTCGAAAAAACACTTTATCGCGTTCCATTTTTCACAAAGCAAAAGAAATTGTTGTTTAGGAAAATAATTGTGTATGCTGACTGAATGTTATCGAGAAATGTCGAAATTAATCACAAACTACCTGTTTCGTTAGTAATGACTACTAGAACTGTTTGCATTGCTATCTAACATTTGCGGGCGGAAACTAAGTTAAGGTCCTAATACGTAATGTAACATATATGTTTTAACTTATTGCACCAGTACAGTAGTGCAACGAAAAAGAACAGGCCTACGTTTTCGGTCAATCCGAGTTCAACCGTTTGCATTCCGAATGCAACTGTTCTTGCAATGAGCTATACTCGACGAATTTGTAAGTTTTGCTTCAAGGATACTACATTTGGCCTGGAGTTGCAACTACAAAGTTACGTAAATATGAAACCACATTTAAAATTATCTACCTCGCGTAAATCTTTGCATAAATTATCTATGAGACAGCGAAATAGGGTTATGACAGAAATAAGACATGTATTGCGCATACAAAAATGTCCTGTAAAATGCACATGTAACGTTATACATGTAGAATGTAATAAGTCTGCGTTGCAAGATATTCCTGCTTCATCTGTTGCAGAATGTTGTTATTCCAATAACTGTAATATCGTTAACGAAAATATCGTCAGTACAAGTGTAAACGTTGAAGATGATACAGCATCGTGTTCCTCTTCCACTTCTTCTTGTGCATTCTCTTCAGTTTCTACTACTTTGTTAGAGCCATCCTTTAGTGAAAATTTAGCCTCTTGCTTTATTGACTGTAATTTAACGCATTGCCAAGGTAATAGTGTATTGTCTGTTCTAAAAACACATACGTGCTTCTCTAATTTGCCAAAAGATGTTAGAACTCTTTTAAACACACCAAGGCATCGTGTTGTATATGATATCGAACCAGGACAATATTTACATTTTAACGTGGAAGTAGCAATTGTTAAAAATCTCTCTAACGCTTTATTTGTATCTCTTATTAGAGAATTAGAACTCGATTTCAGTACTGATGGATGTTTATTAGATAAATCAGGTACTATTCAAATTTGGCCAATTCAATGCAGAATATCAAATGTGAAAGATATAAAACCAATAGTTGTAGGAATTTATAAAGGTGCACAAAAATCTAATAATGCTAATGTTTTCTTTCAAAAATTCATTACCGATGTAAAATCAATTCTATCCAATGGAGGTGTTAATTTTCGTGGCAATTTAATACCAGTGAGATTAAGGTCGTTTATAGCTGATGCACCTGCTCGTGCTTTTATTTTAAATCACCGTCTCATGTCTCAACACCCATGTTCCAAGTGCAAAGTACGAGGCACACTAATAATGGTCATTATGTATTCAATGGTGTGAATCATTTTTTTCGTACCGATGAACAATACAGATTGCATTGTGATGACAATCATCACAAAGAGAGTACAAGCCCATTATCTATGTTACCAATGGGAATGGTTTCACAAGTCCCGTTTGAATATATGCATCTAGTATGCTTAGGTATTGTAAAAAAGCTATTGTCTGCCTGGGTACATGGCAAATATTCACGGATATCGAAGCTATCGGGAATATCGATTTCAGGAATTAGTGCTTGTTTAAGTATGTTAAAACAATATTGTCCTACAGAATTTTTAAGACACCCTAGATCTTTAGATGTATATTCCAAGTACAAAGCAACAGAATTTCGCCAGTTTCTTTTGTACACAGGACCAGTTGTAATGTATGGTATCTTAAATAGTAAATTGTATAAACACTTCTTGTTCCTACACGGCGCTATAAGAGTTTTGCTTTTAAAGTGTCCGTCGGAGAAGTACTTGAGGTTCGCAGAACTTGCATTGCAAAAATTTGTATTGCGTTGTAATACTCTTTATGGTTTAAATTTCAATAGTTATAATGTTCACGGTCTACTTCATTTTACTAATGACGTTAGACATCTTGGAAATTTAGAATCATTCTCTGCTTTTCCGTATGAAAATAATGTCTATTTTTAGAAAATATTGCAGAAAACCGGGTCTATCTTTGCAACAATTTTTTAATCGAATGGCAGAAATACGACATCACGGACGAGACGGTAACCGCAATATCGATCTGTCCACTCGTGTATCAATGCCATGTAATAACAGCCAAAATAGCATTCATTATTGTAAAATTCAATTTAATAATATATGCCTATGTACTAATTTTCGAGACAATTGCTGTATTTTGCGAGATGGATCGATTTGTATTGTTTCGGATATAATTGCGGACAAAGATTGTTATCGTATAGCTGTACAACGATTTTTAGAGGTAGAAAATTTTTATAAAATGAGCATGTCATCATCAGCGTTTCAAGTCTATAAATGTAGCAACATCAGCAGCGATATTCATTTTATTGCGTTAAAAGAAGTTAGTGCGAAAGGATATAGAATGTTTTTGGACGAAAAAGCATCGTTGGACGACAGCGACAGTATTGGAGATGACGAAATGGAACCATCGAAATATATTGTCGCCGCATTAATACATATGGAATGGAGGTAAGTTGTACAACATATATATTCTCTTTACTCGTATGGGATGTTATAAGATTTACAATTAACATAAAATATATCATATCATAAACTTCATATTTTATTAATGTTGTTTACGTTGTCATATTTACAGATACATGGATCAGCGAGCACGTGTCATTAATATCCATTGCGTTAACAGTCTTCGATTGAGGACCCAACGCGGAAGAGAAACACAGCATCAGCTACCATCGTATCTGGGATGATCGATAATGACATCGACGATATCGCAAGGACATTGCAGCAGGATGAGAATACTACATCTTATAATATTGAGACACACATGACACATATAGATACACAAAATATACATTCATACACAAAACATGCATACACATACAAACATTTCACCCTTCACAAATTACGCAACACATGCACAGACACACAAATACTGAATACACCCCACACATACAGACACACACAAACACATTCACGCACACTTCACCAATAGTGCTCCAAGAGCAAAGACGAAATGCACAAAATTTTGCATATGGCACAGAGTGTGGGAAAATATTTTATACTAACGAAAATTTGCCCCAGTCAGATGTTACAGGTACTGCATACATACAGCAGAATCTACGCAGGATCTATTTAAGATGTACCAGCAACGTAGACAAAAGACGTAGACGAGGACATGCTGTTTATCGTCCAGAAGATATTCCACTACACAATATAGATAAAAGGTACGCGCCTCGTTATATGTAGCGAGTATACTTAAGTTCGATAAATGTTAACAAAATACATGATTATTTGTGTCAATAATAATATGCGTTGAAATTTGTCGGTAATTATACAATATAGGAATTGAAACTCATATGATCTTTAGATTTGAGGCTTTCACGGCCATTGATACAATGACTAGGTATAGCTTCCGGAATGGAGCCGTGTCTTGAATTAGCGATATGCCGACGTTTCGCAAATGTTGCAGTTTGCATCATCAGGGCTGAGAACTTTGATACTGAGCTCCCTTGGGTAAAGGTAGTCCTTATATGCCCCCCTCCCCCCCTTTGTGTAGATGATGTTTAGGGAGTAGGGGACGAGGCTTGAATCCAGCCAATCAGCGTATTTTTAATTGATCAGCTGGTCAATTAAACAGATTTTTGATTAAACAGAACTCAACAGATTTCGTGAATAAGATCACAAAAATCAAGATAAATATTAATGATATCCTGGTGAGTTTTGATGTAGTCTCACTGTTTACCAATGTTCCAGTCCAGGATACTTTGAACATCATCAAGAATTCCGAGGAAATTCCTGCCAACCTCTTCCCACTAATAGAACACTTCTTAACTTCAACCTATTTTCAGTTCCAAGGAGAGTTTTTCGAACAAACCTCTGGAGCGGCGATGGAATCTCCTATATCTCCTATCATTGCAAACATCTTTATGGAACACTTTGAGAATAAAGTTTTGAGGAACGCACCACTGATACCATCTACATGGTTTCGGTATGTGGACGATACTTTTGTAATTTGGAATCATGGCAGGGAAACTCTTTCTCGTTTTCTCGGGTTTCTCAATTCACAACATCCCAGTATTCAGTTCACAATGGTGAAAC
>NW_022639810.1:58802-59575 GCF_010583005.1 Odontomachus brunneus | reverse complement strand
CATCTTTATGGAACACTTTGAGAATAAAGTTTTGAGGAACGCACCACTGATACCATCTACATGGTTTCGGTATGTGGACGATACTTTTGTAATTTGGAATCATGGCAGGGAAACTCTTTCTCGTTTTCTCGGGTTTCTCAATTCACAACATCCCAGTATTCAGTTCACAATGGTGAAACAAAAGTGGAACAAAATAATCAAATACCCTTTCTGGATGTGCTAGTCCAAAAAAACCAAGATGGCACCTTAGGTCACCAGGTCTACCAACACACACGGACCGATATCTACATGCAACCTCTCATCATCATCCCTCGCAAAAGAATTCTGTCATAAGTTCATTAGTTTACAGAGCGCTCACAATTTCGGAACCATCTTCTCTGAATGGAGAACTAGAACATCTCAGTACAGCCTTAATCAAAAATGGATACAACAGCAAAAACATCTCTGTTCCGTACGGGAGCTGTCGCCCGCACGGATCGCGGACGGCGGGCGGCCGTGCACCAGGCGCGTTCCGCGCGCGGGCGACTACCGCTCGCCGCGGCTTCACGCCGCCGCCGCTACGCGGCAGCGCGCCGAGCCAGGGCCGTTACTCGCGGTTAAATTTCGGTGCGGCGCCTATATAAGACACCGCGGACGCCGACTCTAGGCCTTTTGACGACTATCGCAAATCAGGTCACTGCCTCGCTGAGGTATTATTTTGCACTATCTCTAGCTTCATATCGCCTTCTTGAGTGCGTCAGCACGTTGGGCTCTTGCCTCGCTCGAGGTATACG
>NW_022639810.1:54116-58331 GCF_010583005.1 Odontomachus brunneus | reverse complement strand
AACAGAACCTATCAGCAGGATTTTGGGTAAACACAAAATCAAAGTAATCTTCAAACTCCATAGGAAGCTCTCCCATTTACTCCCAAATCCGAAGGATCAAAAATCATGCCTAGAAACATCAGATGTATATAAGATCCTTTGCTCTTGTGGTAAAGTTTATATAGGAGAAACCGGGAGGAACATCAGTACGCGAATCAAGGAACACCAGCGATGTACCAAGTATGGTCACTTTACTCAATCAGCCCTAGCTGAACACTGGATGGAGACTGGACACTCCATACAATATGACAAAGCCACCAGATTGGCTCCCTCACAGAGTTATTTTGCCAGAAAACATCGTGAAGGTCTAGAAATTTTGAAACATCCCAACAACCTCAACCGAGACAAAGGTATGCAAGTAAACTATATTTGGCATACTGCCCTCCCGGTTTTTTAATTGACCAGCTGATCAATTAAAAATACGCTGATTGGCTGGATTCAAGCCTCGTCCCCTACTCCCTAAACACCATCTACACAAAGGGGGGGAGGGGGGCATATAAGGACTACCTTTACCCAAGGGAGTTCAGTATCAGAGTTCTCAGCCCTGATGATGCAAACTGCAACGTTTGCGAAATTTCGGCATATCGCTGATTCAAGACACGGCTCCATTCCGAAAGCTATACCTAGACATCATATGATCTTTGTAACGATGCATATCGTCACATAAAAGAAACGCAAAAACAACGCGAAGCAGAAGCGCAAGGGGACAGCGCGTCCTCTAAGATTGTAAACAGCGCGACCGCCGAACAACCGCGGTAAATAGCGAATCAAGCGAGATTCGAGATATATAAAATACCGCGTAATCATAATAGGAAGAGATTCGATCATCCGCTCTGGAAAGAGAATCAAAACCGATCCACCGCTCTAGAAGGAGAATCCGATTCCGATTATCCGCTCTAAGAGAGACCGACTCCGCTCCTAGCAGATTATTGTTCGTCGATTGACGACTGTAATCACTCCGCCGTCGTTGCACGGATACGTGTCATCGACATTCGACTCTACTCCGCTCCTGGCAGATTATTGTTCGTCGATTGGCGACTGTAGTCACTCCGCCGTCGTTACACGGATAAGTGTCATCGACATTCGACTCTACTCCGCTCCTGGCAGATTACTGTTCGTCGCGTAGCGACTGTAATCATTCCGCCGTCGGCTCACGGATTCGTGAGGCCGACACAGATTAGTTTCACAGCACCGCTGGCCGCATCCGAAATTGCGTCCGAACGAGCCGAGCTCGTTGAATCATAGAGGAAACTCCGAGAGCTAAGGTCCCGTGTACGAGGACCGACGGCCGCACCGCATACACCAAACCGATTCAAATCTCCGCGATAGGAGATCGAAGGGAGCACCGCTAAGGCGATATCCCGCGTGCAGTTACGCTGCAATCTCAACGACCGCGACATCATACGATTCCGACACGCCGTTAAAATCGCTGGAAAAAGTGTCAACCGCGCTTAAGAGACAAGACGCCGAAAGAAACATCAACAGAATAAACTCGCGAATACGCGACACTGACGTCGTCCGCGTCTCGCGCACCGCGCGTCACATCACGCAAACCGACGTTTAAACAAGCCCCTGTCAGGCAATACAAACAACCAAAACCAACGGCGTCGACACAATATTATTCGGTCTATATATTGTCATTATCATCAGCTTAGTATTTACATATATTATTCATTATTATTTTCTTAAAACACTGTTTCTAACTTATTCCGCCTATCACGAACCCGATCCGACAAGCGATTCGAACCCGCAACGAATCGCGGTTACATCTTTAATATCACAACTTTTATTACAACTGTTTTTTTTACTTACAGAACAAAGAGAAAACGATTCTTCACTATGGAGGCAGAAATGAAGTAAGTTTCTGATACTTTATATATAGAAGATACATATTGAAGATAAAGTTAAACTCGATACGCGATAACAGAAAGAGCGATTATGTGTGTTAATTATAATATGAGTAAAGTATTTCTGTAATAACAAGAATTAGAATTAGAATACATATGTATTCTTTTAATATCAGGACTTTATTTATAAGGTGTAGTAAAAAGAAATCCATTATTCTTGCATGAAATTGAAGGCTTTATTTAGCATAGTTAGTATGATCCGATTTAGGTCAAATATGCACCGTTTTGTTCGATAACTTGTTGCCATTTTGAAGGTAATTCCATTATGCCTCTCTTATAGAAACCCTTGCCTATTGGCAAAAAACTGGGACAGTCGATTTTCACAAGCTTCTTTTGAGGCAAATTTTTCATCAGCAAAATCATTCACCATAGACAGGAACAGGTGGTAATCACTTGGTGCCAGGTACGGACTATAAGGTGGATGCATAAGAATCTCCCAACCAAGCTCCCGGAGCTTCTGGCGAGTCACTATGGACCGAATTAATGTGTGTGGCCTGGCGTTGTCCTGATAGAACACAATTCCTCTCCTATTGGCCAAAGCTGGCCGCTTCTGGGCGATTGATTCTTTCAGACGGTCCAATTGTTGACAGTATAGGTCCGAATTAAGAGTTTGGCCGTAGGGGAGCTGCACATAGTGGATAATTCCCTGCCAATCCCACCAAACACACAGCAAAGCCTTCCTGACTGTCAATCCTGGCTTGGCCACCGTTTGCGCCGGCTCACCGCGTTTCGACCACGACCGTTTTCGCTTGACGTTGTCGTAAGTGACCCATTTTTCATCACCAGTCACCATCCGCTGCAGAAATGGGTCGATTTTGTTGCCATTTAGCAGCGATTCGCAGATGGAAATTCGGTCCATGAGGTTTTTTTGCGTTAACTTGTGTGGCACACATACATCGAGCTTCTTTTTGTATCCAGTTTTATTCAAGTGGTTCCAAACGGTTTTTTGTGCAATGTTTAGCTCCTGGGCAATCGAAACAGTGCTTACATGACGGTCGGACTCGACGATTTCCATTATTTTATCGACATTTTCGACAATTGGCCTTCCAGAGCGTGGTGCATCTTTGATATCAAAATTACCGGAACGGAATCGACGAAACCAAAATTGCGCGTGATTGGTTGTTACTGTATCAGGACCATAAACACTATTCACATTTTCAGCCGCCTGGCTTGCGTTTTCGCCTTTATCGAAGAAAAACTGTAAAATATGGCGTATTTTCTTTTTGCTGGTGTCCATCTTTGACGCGCGCTCAAACAATACTGAGTCAAACTATCAAAACTGTCTGAGAAGTTTTTTTAGTACGAAATCTTATCTTTCTAACGCCATCTAGCGTAAACCGATCGCACTTATACAACGCGAGATACACATTACTAAAGCCATCTATTGGAAAAATAATGGATTTCTTTTTACTACACCTTATATTATTGTCCTATTATTTACAGGAAAATGAGGGAATAATTAAAAACCTGTTCATACTAGTATGTATACCTGAAGCAAGTATACCTGAAGCAGCATGTTCAAGTACATGTCGAGGCATTGATATTTATATGTTGACAGTTACCATTTCATTTTTGCTATCATACATCGTTCTCATTAATACTTTCTCCGCAGAATGACTCTTTATTACAGTACAGGACGACAACGCAACGTAGGAGGACAACGCAAGAGGACAACGCAATGCAGGAGGAGAAGAGGTCGAATGAAGATGGAGGAGGAAGAAAGAAGAGATCCTGCGAGAAAGGACTCGTGGAAACTGTCCACTCGACATAGATGGGAGGTGATGAGGATAGGGGGAGAGGGAGGGAATAGGAGGAGGAGGAGAAACCAGTGTGGTTTCTGTCTGCGTCGCAGACAAATCGGCACTTTTTAGTGCCACATTTTTTAATTCTACAAAACGTTGAAACCTTCTTGTTTTCGCAAATATACGATCGACACTTTCCAGCGCCAAACATTTGTAAATGATTCGTAAGTACAATTGATTATATTTGTAATGCAGAACAGTCATTGTTAATTATAATATTGGGTGTACAACTTAATTCGGTCCGTTTTTTTGCTTGAAAAACGCATTTATTTGAATGATAAAATGAATTAATACATTATTGAAAGTATTGTCCATCGCTAGCCACTACTTTTTCCCATCTTTCTGGCAATTTATGGATTCCGTCGCGGAAGAAACGTTCATCTTTTGAAGCCAAGAATGAATCGAGCCAATTTTTGATACCCTGTTCTGAAGTGAAGTGTATTCCAGTCAAAGCGTTCTGCATCGAT
>NW_022639810.1:50145-54068 GCF_010583005.1 Odontomachus brunneus | reverse complement strand
GTGCTTATTTGGAACGAAACTCGACATTTTCAACTCAGTAAAAATTAAACTTGTTGTGCAAAACTCAAAGGCTTGTAAACAATATTTGGTTGACAGATGTTGACACTTCACGATACAGCAAAAATCAGCTGTCGCCGTCAACCATTTATAGCACCTAGAGCCATCTTTTGAAAACGGACCGAACTAAGTTGTATAAACAAACAGAGAATACTAACAGAGGATATTACAGAGGCAACTAAAAGCTAACTGCCAACAAATCATATATATTTTTGTACATAGGCATATATGGATGTTATGATAAGCAAACAATATATCGTTTATTTAAACCGCGAGAGAGATTATTTGGCCGCGCACTTCCAGTTCGCGCGACTCGGCCTAGCTTATTTCTTCCTCTCTCTTGATTCTGCTCTCGATTCATGCACAAGTTTGGCTTCTCGGTCAAGTGCCGACAGATTAATCCGACGAAGTTATGTAACGCATCGTCTCGATTCTCCTGAGAATATACCTGTACATATACTACTGTGTCCAAAAAGTAAGGTGACATTGCATTTATTTCGAAAATTCTTTATTTATTCTTGCAAATCAATTTCGTCCCCTTCAAAGTTATCCCCCCCCTGATATAATACACTTATTCCAACGGATTTTCCAATCTTCGAAACAGTTGTAATAATCGATTTCAGGAATGGCCTTTAGCTCCTTCTTCGCAGCGGCTTGAATCTCTTCTATCGACTCGAAACGGTGTCCCCGGAGCCAGAAGTCGCATGGAGCCAAATCAGGTGAATACGGTGGTTGTGGAACGATATTAGTCGAGTTTTTGGCTAAAAAATCACGAATAATCAGCGCAGTGTGTGACGGTGCATTATCGTCACACAGTTAGCCGCTGCGAAGAAGGAGCTAAAGGCCATTCCTGAAATCGATTATTACAACTGTTTCGAAGATTGGAAAATCCGTTGGAATAAGTGTATTATATCAGGGGGGGATTACTTTGAAGGGGACGAAATTGATTTGCAAGAATAAATAAAGAATTTTCGAAATAAATGCAATGTCACCTTACTTTTTGGACACAGTAGTACAGGAAAATTAATTCGATGCAGATAAATAAGCAGGCAGAATTTTATTATATGTTTTGAAATAAAATGTTTGAAATTATTTGGGAAAATAATAGAAAATAGTGTTTGCAATCAGCAAAAACATTAGTAGTAATATTACGCTATAACATTAAAATAAAAGAAGGACGATAGTGGAAAATAGAAATTTATATATAATTGCTTCTTCAAGTAACACGTGATTATACACAAAAGAATTAGTTTGTCAGATACAAATAAATAAGCAAGCAGAATTTTATTGTACACTTTGCAACAAAATCTCCGAGAAATCGTTTGGAAAAATAATAGAAGGACGAGAATGTAAAGTAGACATTTGTATATAATCACGTTTTAAAGCAATATGTGATGATTGTGTGTCTTACTCCATTGATGACTATTGTTGGGATATATGTCAACGGTGGATTGAAAGCCGCCGTCCTATCACCGTTCGCAGCGAGCAAATCGTCTCCGAGCGAGCTTCCAATGCAGCTATCGATTGCTGTTCTCGTTTCTTCATTCACGTTAGAATTTCGAGCGCACTAAAATACAATCGTTAACATTTATATTTTCCCAGATAGTACAGAGATGAATAGAGATTTATTGAGAATTCATTTTAATAAATATCTAAAAAATTAAAAAAAATAATATCTGAAGGATTCCTGAAAAATTATCCAAGCCTAATTCATTTTATTCCTTGGAACTTCATTATAATGAATATTTCTTGAATCATTACTTGGGATACTCTGAGAATTCGTGAGAATTACTATTATTAGCTAATTTTATTTACATCTTATAATTACATTAGATAGAAACAATTTGGAGGTATGTGTTATTTTTTATATATGTGTGTGTGGGTGTGTGTATGTGAGTCTTTTAAGTGTTCGCCGGGCCGCGGAATTTAGTTTGCTTTTCCGTGGGCTCTTTTCCCTTTTCCAGGCCCTCCTTCGCCTGGGACGCCGGGCGGAAATGCGCCTCTTCTCTTTGTCGAAGTGGTGATCGTCTTCGAGAGCAAACCTTGGAGATAGTGGTCGTCCCACTCGTGAATCTCCGTAGGCCAAGGTCGTGATAGGTGGCCGTATCAATGGCCGCCGCGGGATGTAGATTGTCTGCAGCTTCCACAGGGTGATAGTCCCCGTCGTGGAGGCGTCCGCGTTACCCTCGGCGTGGTTGCTTGCGTTAGACGCTTTGTCAGCGTCTGGAAATATCGTTGCCGCTTCTACAGCGGATGCGACGGTTGTGAATGCTTCTTCAGCGTCCGGAGACTTGGAGCCGCTTCTACAGCGGATGCTGGGACGCTTCTTCAGCGCCAGGAGTCTCGGTGCCCGCTTCTTCAGCGGATGTGGCGGTCGCGACGCTTCTTCAGCGTCCGGAGACTCGGTGCCGTTTCTACAGCGGACGTGGCTTATAGCCGAGGCCGATGACTTTCTAGCTACGGCAAAATGCTAGAGATAGCCAGATGGCGGAGTGTGTCGACTCCCCGCGGGGTCCGGCCTTTTATTGTCTGTTAATCACGATTTTCTCGCGAGAAAACCCCTCCATGTGCGCGACACTAAACGGCACCGCACGGAGGCTCTAGCGGTTGCGGCGGTGGCTCGGCTAACGGCGCCGCGCTGCCTATGTGGCAGCTGCGGCGGTCGTACGTCGTTTCTCGGGTGGATCTATATCGATCCACCACAAACAATATACCCCATTGGTTATAATTAGCGTTGATTTTATATTTATACATATATTTAATTAATGTAATTAAATCTTATATGATAAGGTGGATTTTTCCTTTCTTTTTAATGTATTCTTTTATAATTACTCAAAGTTTATAGTCTTTTATGATTGTTACGTCCTAAAGTAGAACGCAACTAGTATATCGACTGTTTATGATAAGCCTCACCGTATACGAAGATTGATAAACTGCTCAGTGACTGGAAGACTCTCTTTACACGGCACAGCAACGTACGGTGAGCGGTCCGATTTTGAATCAGAGAACCAAATCTCTTGAGTGAAATCCGATTAACCACGGTATGATTGGACGTAGATTATAATGATTGGTTCGATCTGGTAATACACTAGATAATTCTTTTCATCGATTGGTGGTGTCCAATCGTACTGTAGTCAATCGGAACGCTCCCGAATCTCTTTACTCGAGATTGGACCTTGAGCGATAAGGGAAAAGGGGGATTTAAATTAGGAAAGTCTAAGTCGCGAAGTGGAAATATCAACAGAACTTAGGCACACTAAATATAAATAAATAGAAAAACTTTTATTTTAAACGCCTATGTGCATTTCTACAATTGTCTGGTTAACTTAGGGTCAATATAAAACGCATACAATAAGATTTACAATATTGATAATAAAATGAACAGCGATGTGTAAGTCTACATGTGTGTATGTGTGAGAGTGTACGTGGAAGTTAGTCTTCCGAATTTATGGGAGTGTAGGAGACGGTGGAGAAGGTGGGTCTGGAAGGACGAAATCGAATTTTGGATTCATCGAAATTGTTGAGAATAATTAAAACATGCGACGGAATGGATAAGATAAAATACGAGGGTGGTCTGAAAAGTTTCCGACCTCAACGTGAAGATAGCAGCACTTGTAAATAAAAGCTAGTGAATTTCGTTGTTCATCTGTTGACAGTTACTCACCGAAGTTTCAGCCATTTTGGACTCGCAGTTGTTATGTAACAGTCGTTTGAGTAAGTTGATGTGAGTGTTTTTGTGAAAATGGACAAAATCGAGTATCGAGCTGTCATTAAATATTTGTTTTTGAAAGGCAATACGCCTACGCAAATCAAAGATGAGTTGGATTCTGTGTATGGGGACTCTGCACCATCATTTACGACAGTGA
>NW_022639810.1:40196-50083 GCF_010583005.1 Odontomachus brunneus | reverse complement strand
CCACGAATTACGGTTTGAACTGCTTGACCATCCACCTTACTCACCAGATCTAGCCCCAAGCGACTTCTTTTTGTTCCCTCATCTAAAAATTGCGCTCGGAGGACAGAGATTTTCGTCAAATGAAGAGGCAATCACCTTCGTGAACAATTATTTTGCAGAGAAAAACGCCGAGTACTATTTCGACGGGTTACAGAGATGGGAGCATCGCTGGGAGAAGTGTGTAGATTTACAAGGAGACTATGTTGAAAAATAAAAAACAATTTTCAGAAAAAATGACTTGTATCTTTGTTAGGTCGGAAACTTTTCAGACCACCCTCGTAAAATGGATAACTTACTCTTGAAATATGTGTGTATTGGATGGAATAGTTTCTAACAAATCTCGCTCTTTGTCGTGGAGTATAATATCGCTGTCTAGCTGATCGAGATGGATTTTAGGCAGCGAATTGTCGGAGTGAGTACCCTTTTTTCAGACTGATAGGAAGACGACGAATTTCTTCGAAGAGTATTGTCCCGAAGAGGCATGGGCACTTTTATAGGGAGCAACTAGATTTGGAAATTAGGAAGTTGAGGATAACTATTACCGGATTGGTCGGAGATGACGTGCTTGAAATGAGGATAGAAATGAGAATGAGTGGCTTGGATTGGAGGAAATTATGGAAAAATTCGAGAACCTTTGATTAATTTGTATGATAAGAGATGACATTCGGTGATTCATGATTATGTGCAATGTGGGAGACGTGTTTCATGATTGTTTTTGTACAGGTATTTCGTAAGGTGGTATGACTCGAAGTTCAAATATTTAACCATTGGAAACTGTTCTTGGGATGTTTTAGAAACTGGACAAAATAATTATTTATCCACCAGGTCTGGAGAATTAAAAAATGGCGATTTATTATTAACTGTTGACATAGTCATATGAAATGTTTCCGAAGCTTTGTCTTCTCAATATGTTTATGTAAAATATTATCAATTGAATATCTGTGCTGGAAAGTGTGCATAAAATGTAGAGGGAGAGGAGGAAGTTTGTTATTTTATTAATATATTAGATATAGAAAAGATATATAAGATTTAGAAAAAGTTTTAAAGTTTTATGATATGTCGAGCAATACGCGTTTTTTCGAAAAAAAAGTTTCATACAAAAGTTATAGGATTTCAACTGGCACTTTACATACTTGTATTAGTACGTCGACTTTTTGTCATAAGTTCTTTATTATTCGGACATCCTTTTCATCTACTTTTGCCTCAAGGAAAGGTTCAATGAGCCTAGTATGGCGCACGCGATCAAATGCCATCTCGCGAAGCATAGAAATACATTCTGCCGATGGTTGCGACACTTTTCTAAGGGAACGTAATCTAAAGCCGATGAGCGTGCCTAAAACGCTCTTGAACCTGAACTGTGAGTCACCCAAATCCATCTCACATTTTGCTCGTATACAGATATCCAAAATATTGCGAATATTGCGAGGGTAGTCCCAGAAGTACTCGACCTAACAAAGAAAACAAAGAAAACACAAAAATTTTGAAAAAATATATCTTTATTTCTCAACATAGTCCCCTTTTAGCTCGATACACTTTTCCCAGCGATGTTCAATAGCTTCGATACCATGTTTATAGTGAGAACCATCGAGTTCCTCAAAATAGCCATCAACCGCAGACTCCACCTCTTCATTGTTAGCAAATCTTTTACCACCAAGCCATTTTTTCAAGTTTGGAAATAGATAATAATCTGAGGGGGCTAAATCTGGTGAATAGGGTGCGTGAGAAAGCAATTCGAACTTTAACTCATTGATTTTGGCCATCGCAATAACGGACGTGTGAGCCGGTGCATTGTCATGATGAAACAATACTTTCTTTTTCGCCAAATGCGGACGTTTTTTCTTGATTTCATCACTCAAACGCTGCAATAAGTTCGCATAATACTCGCCGTTGATTGTTTTTCCTTTTTGAAGATAATCAATGAAAATTATCCCACGCACATCCCAAAAAACTGACGCCATAACCTTGCCAGCCGATGGAGTTGTCTTCGCCTTTTTCGGAGCCGATTCTCCCCTTTCAATCCATTGTTTCGACTGTTCTTTCGTCTCAGGTGTGAAATGATAAACCCGTGTTTCATTCATGGTTATGAATCGACGCAAAAACTCGGTCTTATTACTGCGAAACATCGCCAAACACTCGATTGAAACATCCTCACGACGCTGTTTTTGTTCAATTGTGAGCAAACGCGGCACCCATCGTGCGCACAGCTTTTTCATGTCCAAATTTTCAGTCAATATGCGATGTACAGCACTTTTTGATATGCCTACCATGTCAGCTAACTCGCGCACTTTCAGTCGACGGTCATCCAATACCATTTTGTGGATTTTCGTCACCATTTCTGGCGTGGTCACCTCATTTGGTCGACCACTGCGATGTTCGTCTTGGCAGCTCTTACGGCCTCTTTTAAACTCTGCCACCCAATATTTTATTGTTGTAAACGAGGGAGCAGACTCCCCCAGAGTAGAATCTAGCTCAGTTTTAATATTGGTTGGACTGAGACCTTTCAAATGAAAATATTGTATCACATAACGATGACCAATTATCTCCATGTTTACAAATGTACTGAGAGCGTTCACTATTGATGGCTGCCAAACTAATACTAAACAACGTAGCGTCTTGAAACTTTAAACTTCAGCTTTATAAGGTTGATGCTTTCGGCCATAGTGATTTTTTTCAAACAACAACCGCCATCTATACGTCAGGTCGGGTACTTCTGGGACTACCCTCGTATGTTTTTAGAATATGACTCATAAGATTAATCAGACGATAGTCCATGAATTAACGAAATTCTTTTTAAATCTGAAAGACAGAGAAACTCTTCCGCGTGGCGGAAGATAATAAAGCCATTGTGACGTCCGGGGGGACTCGGAAAAAGAAGAAGTGTTGTGGAAGAGTCTCAAGGTAGGCTATAGGAATATATAACGAAAACTCAGGTTTCCCTTTAAGAAATTGAAGATGACTTTCACATGACTTTGACAATATTATTCAAGGTCATATTAATATAACTACGTAAAGTGTCAGTTAAAATCCTATAACTTTTGTATAAAACTTTATTTTCGAAAACGCGTATTCTTCGAAATATCATGAAACTTCAACACTTTTTTTAAATCTTATATAATATATTAATAAAATAATAAACTTTGTCCTCTCCCTCTACATTTTCTGCACACTTTCCATCACAAATATTCAATTGATAGTATTTTACATAAATATATTGAGAAGACAAAGCTTCGAAAATATTTCATACGACTATGTCAACAAGTTAGTAATAAGTCGCTATTTTTATAACTTTCCCCAGACCTGGTGAATAAATAATTATTTTATCCAATTTCTAGAACATTCCAAGAATCCCAATTTCCAATGATTAAGAAAGGTTCCGGAATTGGGCAAAAAATGGCTCTTTTTACACATCCTACTTTAACTGTGTCTGGAGATGATATGTGGAAAAAGCGGAGATATTATTCATTGTATGGTGTTACGACGCTCACAGGAAAATACTTACGAGCTATTGCAAAATGTGTGAAGTATGGGAGATAAAACGGAGAACGAGAAGGAATTTGAAGAGTGGAAAGAAAGCCATAAAGAATCATGCATTATTAATCACGATGGACCAGTTGGAAAGATGGAGTTTGACTCTGTGAAGGAGATGTTTCAACGATCGATTGCACAGGACGGCGTGAAATATACGCGCTACATTGGAGATGGCGATAGTAAAACTTTCAAAGGTATTCTCGATTTGAATCGTCAAAATGAAGATATTAGAGTGTGTTCTGCATGTTAAGAAAAGGATGGGCGCACGATTGAGAAATGAGAAAAAGAGAAACAAACGTATTGGAGGAAAGAGCCCTGATAAATTAACAGATAAATTAATAAATGATTTGTAAACTTTTACTTTGGATTGGTAATTACAAGATACGTGGATTCAGTAGAAGATATGCGGAAAGCCATTTGGGCTATGTATTATCACAAATTCTCAAGTGATAAAAAATCGCTGCATACGTATTTACCAGCCGGAGAGGAGAGTTGGTATGTATGGCGTCGAGTGGAGGCTGCGGGAACACTAAAGAATTTCACTCACGATCCGCCGCTCATCAAAACTGTTCAGAAAGTGATTAAGCCGATTTATGAAGATTTAACTAAAGATGATTTATTGGAATGCTGTTTAGGCAGCAACATGCAGAATGATAACGAAAGCTACAACGGCTTGTGGCACTTTGCTCCAAAACATCTACATTGCGGCTTGAAAACAATTGGAATTACCAATTATCTGGCCGTCGGCATATTCAATTACTACTACGTAGTTCTGAAAGTTTTTCAGACGATGGGAGTCGTTATTGGCCCAGTAGACAAGCAGTTCGCCGACAAGCGAGACGATAGCGGATCGCCCAGCGTAAACGAGGCGACGAAGGAGGCTTGCGTAGCCAATATAAAAGCTCAGGCCGCTCTGAACAAGTTTTATGAAGAAAAAGGTATTCTGTGCGACCCTGGAATAGCTGATTAGCTGTAAGTACCATAAATTTCAAATTATATACTAAAAATATGTACGTAAAACTTTAAACGCGTTTTTCCCAAAACAGTATTTTTTAAACTGACCACTACGATAATTCGAGAGTGAATGGTCGAATTCACTTGAAATTTTGAGAGTACAAACAGTAAATGTATAGTTTTCGTTCTACCTAAAGCTTTTTCGAGGCGTTTATATCGATCGGAGAAGTGGTGTAATGTCTAAAGCAACAGACTTATAACCCAAAGGTGTCTTAGGGTTCAAGTTCAAGTTTTTCCTGTGCTAAAATTTTTAAATGTGATGTAACATTGGAATCAAGTAATTTAACATTTTCAAGTAAAATCAGCAAACGTTGAAACTTACGGGTAGTTTCTGTTAGAAAAAGATAATACATATATATATGAAAAAATTTATAAAGTATATATGTTTTGTTACATAAGTAATTCATAATGAATACTTTAAGGGGATGTCGGAGTCGATCCCGAACTTCGAAAGTGCCGATAACGCAGATTTTGTAGTTCAGAGACTGCCGCCAGATGGCAGTGGATGTTTCGTTAGAGCACGTCAGCTGCGCGACGCGATTTCAAGCTCAGACATGCGAGCCAGCGTTGCCACATCTAAGATGCGATGCGTGCGGTGCAGCGCATTGTATTTATGCTGTCTGTCTCTTATAAGGAGATGTCACAACTTGTTAAATCGATTTCCAAACGAATCATAGTACGTTCCATAGCTGCAATGTTGAGCATCAACATTCTAACGGGATTTGTGCAAGTAGATCTTCGTTTATGAGAAATAATAATATAAAGTTTGTGTCACGGAGCTGTAGCGTACATAGGACTAAAGTTACGTCTCTTTTCAAATGAGGCAGTGTGGCTGAGCGATTTAAAATTCATGCGCTAAACATTTTTAGGCCGGCGGCGAGAGTTCGGATCTCGTTGACGACTTGTCCATGTGTGGTGTTTTTTTAAATTTTTTCTTACATTAGGATGCATTACATTAGATATGCAATTAATGCTTTCCCAGTATAATACATTAGTTTTAAATATGTCTTTCGTTTTTATGCTATCAGAGATAATTTCGGAGGTGTCAGGCTTGTTTAACGTTAATATTACACACATAATACATACATAATTTTCTTATCAAAACATTGTATACAACATTGTCTTAATAAAATATTTGTTTGTAAAACTTATACGTTATAAATTTGTTTTTTTGTCGCAATGTTGCGGGTGGAATGCTATATAAAAACATGCATGCAGTGGGTACAAACATTTGTAATGTTTCTTTTGTCTTACAGCATTCCATCCGCAACATTGCAACAAAATATTTGAAATTCATAACGTGTAAGTTTTATAAGCAAGTTTTATTATGTGATAATGTTATATACAATATTTGGTAATTATGCAGTATAGGGGACCTACCTCCGATGACCTTGACCTTGATATATATTATCAAGGACACTCTCCTGAGTAACCTTCAGAAGGTTTTAGCCGTCGCTCGTTATTCGTTAAAAAGTTATTAACAAAAGAAATTCCATAAATAGAACGTAATTTTTGGACACCATATATACAAAAACGATACTGTGTATCGTTAACGAGCAATATCGAATAATAACTACAATATCGAACGACTAGCGGGGGGCTGCGCCCCCCACATCCCCCCTCAAAATTAACCTAACCTAACCTATCGTCACATTAACACAAAAATTGAACACTTTAATAAACAATGACTGACGGTTAATGTGACGATAGGTAGGTTAGGTTAGTTATGCTGTCTGTCTCTTATAAGGAGATGTCACAACTTGTTAAATCGATTTCCAAACGAATCATAGTACGTTCCATAGCTGCAATGTTGAGCATCAACATTCTAACGGGATTTGTGCAAGTAGATCTTCGTTTATGAGAAATAATAATATAAAGTTTGTGTCACGGAGCTGTAGCGTCTTGCTAGTCGTTCGATATTGTAGTTATTATTCGATATTGCTCATTAACGATACACAGTATTGTTTTTGTATATACAGTGTCCAAACATTATACTCATTTTATGCAACTTCTTTTGTTAATAACTTTTTAACGAACAACGAGCGACGGCTAAAACCTTCTGAGAGTTACTCAGGAGGATGACCTCTACAATATATGTCAAGGTCAAGGTCATTGGAGCTGACTCTTCTATAGTTTATTATTACCGAAACTTCTTTTGTTAATAACTTTTTAATAAACAATGAGTGACGGCTAAAATTTTCTAAAAGTTATTTAGGAGAGTGTCCTTGATAATATATATATATCAAAATCAAGGTCATCGGAGGTGGGTCCCCTATACTGCATAATTACCCAATATTTTAATAAAAAAATAATGTATTAAAAATATATTTCATTGTAAGCAATGCAAATTATGTGTGTATTATGTGTGTAATGTTTGCGTTAAACAAGCCTGACACTTCCCTAATTATATCTGATTAATTGCATAAAAACGAAAGATATATTCAAAACTAATGTATTATATTGAAAAAGAATTAATTATATATCCTAAGGTAAGAAAAAATAAAAAGAACACCTCACACAGACAAGCCGTCGACGGAATTCAAACGCTCGCCGCCGGCCCAAAAATGTTCGGCGCGTGAGCTTTAGTTCGCTCAGTCACGCTGCCTCACTGAAAGAGAGCCGCAACTTTCGATCTATGTACGCTACAGCTCCGCGACCCAAATTTATACTATTATTTCTCACAACAAAGGCCCACTTGCACAAATCCCATTAGGATATTGATGCTCAACATCGCAGTTATCAAACGTGCTATAACTCGTTCGGAAGTCAATTTAGCAGGTTGTGGCATCTCCTTGATGTGGCACTTCTGATGCGACCGTTTCTCCCCGTCTACTTGCACGCACACACGCATACACAGAGTTATTCATGTAAAGGCGATCGTCGAATGAACTGGATGTCAAACATAGCTCTATATAAATCGTTATGAACAGAATAACACATACAAACGAGAGCCGCTTACATATTCACTTCGATTCGTAATTGTAAAATAGACTGAATATAAAAGTCGAGATGTGATGATAACGAGAAAGAGATGGATAACTAAACTCCTATTTCCGTTTTTCTTTTAGCGCGCAATCAGAAAGATAAAGATATTCGGTTTTCGCCTCTCCTCTCTATTTATTTAATATTTTGTTTTTGTTTTTATCCGAGCTGAAATATTAAACACGCTCGGTCTATTCATGAAATATATGCTTCGGCCTCCAAGTACCGATACATATACACGGTTCTCGAATGTGTGCGCTATCAGCAGAGAAAAAGCATTAGAAAAAGCATTACTTGTATTATTATTATTTTTTATTTTAGAAACGGTAATAGTACATTTTATATTTCTTGAAGTGAAAAGTAGCAGTATTTTCATTCAAGGTAGTGAAAATAGTGTCAGTCGAAATCAGAAGAGTAAATGTTTTATTCAAAATGTGAAGTTTTTATTCCATACGAGTAAATGTTTTAATCGATTAAAATGCACAATATTTACTTTTACTTTCGACTGAAAATAATCACTCAATGGTTGAAAGAAAAGAATTCTATAGGAGTGTGCTTTACCTTACATATATCTGGCAACAAGTATTATTGAAAGCAAGAGGACCATACATGTAAATCATTGGCAAGAAGCAAAAACAAAAATTTCTGTACAAGTACTTACTGACAAGCAATACACGTCAAATAACACAAGTGTGGCAATAACAATTGAGAAATACTTTATACGGCAAAAAAAACATGTGGAAATTGTTACTGACAAGCACTATATATCTAATAAGTTGACTCTGCTTGTAACTACTGGAAAGCAGCACAC
The DNA here is from genome assembly GCF_010583005.1 of Odontomachus brunneus. Classification (NCBI taxonomy): domain Eukaryota; kingdom Metazoa; phylum Arthropoda; class Insecta; order Hymenoptera; family Formicidae; genus Odontomachus; species Odontomachus brunneus. The sequence goes on along the minus strand of NW_022639810.1, from coordinate 41,709 downwards.
GTAAACAAAACGACTCTGACAATAGTTACTGACAAGCAGCACACGTGAAATAAGGCACCTCTGGTTGTCATTGCTGTAAAGCAGCTGACGTTAAGTGAGACAACTCTGCACCCAGTGAGAAAGGTTACGTCGATTCGATGTCTACTAGACGTCTATATGAAACGTCTATCTACCATCTACGTCTAATATAGATTAAGATCTATATCGATCTAAAAACGGTCCACATTTAGATGTGGTCTAATAGACCATCATTTCGACGTCTTATCGATGTCTAATAGACCGTCATTTCGACGTCGATTAATAAGTCATTTCTCACTAGATTGTTTCATAAAAATAACTAATTCCTATGTCTAACTAATTTTCCTTATGTCTTATAAACTTCTAGAAACCGAAGATTGTCAAACACACGCTAAAACTTTCGCGAATCTTGTCTCGAAAATTTCGAATTCGAAGTGGTCACCCATCCATCCTGAGCGCGTTGCTTAACCTGACGATCAAACGACACGCGGTGTTCCAATGACTCCAATGATGTTCTTACAATTCATGAACAATTATACAAGTATACAATTATAAAATGTATACTTACAATGTTCACAGTATATTATAACGTACCTAGCAAATACACGCCTGATACACGCACATTGATTTGCCTGTCTATTTTATTTAATATCTCTAAAGTTTATGTAGTTATTTGCAAAATGATTTTGATCATTCCTTCCAGTTTAATGTTTTTTGAGTAATCTGACATTCCTATCTTTGTAATACTATAATTGAATTCGAAATCTAAAAAAAAACTGACGTTTCCACTTAGAATAAATTTTTTATGCAAAACGCGCGCGACCTCAGTGAGAAATGACTTATTTATCGATGTCTGTTCGACGTCGATCGATAAGTCATTTCTCACTGGGATATTAGACGTCGATTCAATATCCAATAGACGTCTAGAGAGATTGTAAATAATCGACAAAATAAAATTCCGAAATTTTATCGAAAACTCGCTTTTAATGGTATATTATCAATATGTTCCCCGCAAACACAGAACATAACTGTGATATAACACAGGAGTAACATGTAATATAACTGCTGTTATACATTATTAATATTGAGGTTACTTAATTTCCTTTATAACTTCGATATAACTATATGTAACGAGCCATTCGCGAAACAAAGAGAAATAGAAATAGAACAGGAACCGTAATAACGATAAAATCAAACGACTCGTCACGAAACCGAACACGCGACAATGTAAACATCGCCGACCGACCGCGAATATCACAACACGATAGCATGTTAAAAGTAGTATAAAAGACCGCACGAAAAGCTCAGCGAGAGCAGTCTTCCGAGGCACTCCGCTGAACAGAGCTCAGACTCCGACAGCACTAGCACCTCGCGAACACCGCTAACTAGAACACCGTTTCCTAGACCTTCCTCGTTACCGCTCCGTCGACTTGTTGGATACGTAAAGTCGACATTCCTCGATACCGCTCCGTCGACTTATTGGATTCGTAAAGTC
>NW_022639810.1:36328-39722 GCF_010583005.1 Odontomachus brunneus | reverse complement strand
CCGCCTGACATAGGATCGAAACCACGCGAGTTTCACGAATAATTGAAATAATACGGAATATAAAATGTCAGTTTTTTTTTTAATTATTTAGACAAAATAATCATACATTATCACTTATCTGAACCATACTAATAAATAAATCGTTGGAATTCAACAAAAAAATATATGTGTTAATTTGCTAACAAATAACATATAACTTTTATATAACATTTTAGTCACATGTTACTTTTATGTTATATTCACGTTATATAACTGTAACATATGTGAGTAGGAAATTACAACGAACATCTATATAACCTACTACATACATGTTATATTGCATGTTACATTCCGTTTCATTACGGCAATGTAACTGTTATATATCTATGTTTGCTGGGTTATGAATGGATTCTAAAATTTACATTAGAATTTACTCAAAATAGAAAACGTTTAAATTGCCATTTTTCTAGACGTGCATTTAGACTAGACGTAACTTAGACTTCTCGTCGGTTAGACGTCGAATCGACGTTTACGTTTTCGCTGGGCATGTAACTACTGCAAAGCAACATGCGTAAACAAAAGGACTCTGACAGTAGTTACTGACAAGCAGCACATGTAAAAGGCGCCTCTGCTTGTCATTAGCGCAAAGTACCTCACGTCAAGTAAAACGACTTTGCTTGTAATTACTGGTAAGCAGCACACGTAAAGAAAAAACAATTCTGACAGTAGTTATTGACAAGCAGCAGACGTTAAATAAGGCGCTTCTGCTTGTCATTATTGCAAAACAGCTGACGTCAAGTAAGACGACTGTGCTTATAACTACTGGGAACCAGCACACGTAAAAAAAAAAACGACTTTAACAGTACTTACTGACAAGTAGCATACCATTAATAACACGACTCTAACAGTACTGACAAGCACCACATACGTCAAAATAGACGTATGTGGCAATTGTTACTGACAAGTAGTACACATCAAATAAGACTACTTATGGGAAGTAAAAAACATAAAAAAATGCATATAGCAGTAAATACTAACAAACAGTATACTAGAAAAACTGTACATATTGAAAAAGACGTCTCTGTTTCCAATTATTATTATATATATCATTTTGGTTTCGCTGCTAGCCTCTACATAAGCATTATTTTTGATAATTATTCAGTTTAGGCCTCTCACCTCCGATTTCGATAAAAGTAGGCTTAATCGACGCATTTTTGTTAAAGAAACAATTTTTTTATTTGACAAAATTGTCGCTCTCTACTGCAAAGCGAGATATTAATAGACAAAGCGGAGGGTGCGTTAGGTTAGAAAATCTGTCATACCGTCTATCTATAGCTGTGTGACTGGGAGGCTTCGTTCCCCAGACCCCTCGCACCGCGGCGGGGTGGGGGCCGCAGTCTCTTGTGCTTAAGCTAAAAAGTGAATTTCTCACAAAAGACTGCGGCCCCTACCCCGCCGCGGTGCTGGGAATCTGGGGGGCAAAGCTCTCCCGTCATACAGTTAGGAATAGACAAGGAAATGACATTTAATTTTTTATTAAAGTTCTGAAAAAGAATTTTACAGAGGTATGCTGCACGCTTTGTAACAAATAAATAAATTCAAATAAAATATAAATAAATTTTATTATAATAAATTAAAAAAATATTGCACAAAGTGGTACATGTTTTTAATTTATGGTAGGTTGGCACTCACTATCAAACGTAATAATTGTTGAAATAATATTGAAATAAATAGAGAAACATTAATGTAACGATGCAGGAATCGATACTGTGTGAAAAAATGTACATATGAAACGTGTCTATTCATTAGTACTTAGTTTTGGCTGGTCCTCTAAAATGGATGTTTCTGGCTGGTCCTCTGAACTGGATGGTGGAGGATACATCTGCGCGAAGACATCGAAGAAAGTTTTTATTCGTTCCGATAGACGCGTTTGAAAAGAAATTCACACAAATATCCAAGAACGTGATCCTCTCGGGTTCCGTATCTTGAAATATTTTCGCGAACTTTTCTCCAAACTCGCTCTATATGTTGCGTATGCGTGCCTAAAAATTTAATTTTTTAAAACAACGCACAAAAATACTATAAAAATACAATTGATAATGGCAAAACAGTGTACTATATATTAACTTGCAATTTTTTTATATTCGGTAAACCTTCATATGAGTGATATCGGATGACCATGACATATATTGTAAAGCTAATGACTGTGAATAACCTTCAAAAGGTTTTTTAGCCGAATATTGTAATATATATTAATAACTTAAAACATTTCTCACTACTGTCAGGGTCGACGAAGTTATAGGAGTAGTTTACTGTCGGATGCTGGAAGCCTTTATTGCTTAAGTAATTATAAGACTTCCAACAATCTGACACAATGGTGGTTCCTGGCAATATCCACTCCTTTATGCACGCCAGGAGTATCTTATCCTGAACCGGAACGACAAAAACCTTCTTCGTGTCTCGCTCATATCCTCCAAATATCCAATGACCTGTTATTAATCAACCACGATTTGCTTTTGCCAATTTTTGCTTCATCGATTTCAACTATGTGTCCTGGGCCACCAAGCTTTTCACTCTGTTTTTTAGCCTAAAACACACAGACCTGTAATAAGAAATAATATTAATATTTTGTGCAATATTAAATATTTTGGTAATTATTTACTTTAGGGGACCCATCTCCGATGATCTTGATCTTGATATATATTATCAAGGACACTCTTCTAAGTAACCTTCAGAAGGTTTTAGCCGTCGATAGTTATTTATTAAAAAGTTATAAAAAAAAGTTGCATAAAATGAATGTAATTTTTGGACAACGTATATACAAAAACATCGAATTTGTAAGCTAGGAAGATACCTGCTGCGCACCCACACACGCGCGCACACACATACACACACACTGGTCGTCTGCGTGCGCATACATACATTGTTAATAAATAAACATTGGTTAGGGTTAGATTTTTGGGGAGGGGGTGCGTATGTATATACAAAGTGTTAGTTAAATATGTTTCCATACTCAACAGAGCGATTCTTTGGTTTATTTCAAGTAAAAAAGTTCATATAAACATGTGTCCTAAACGGCTCAGTTTCCGAAATACAGGTGAATGTTCGCAAATGTTTGACGAAACGATAAAAATTGCGTTAGAGATATCTTCCTGCATAAATAAGCCTTGCTTTACATAAGTTACCATTCATACGATTGTAAACAAAGTGACAAAGTCAAAGTCATAAAATCAAAAATAAATTTCAGTTCTGATGTTGTTGCGGGTTAGTTAGCTTGTGCATACGACCAAATTGTTTCAGTCCATCAAAATTGATTTCATTATATCTAAGTTTACAAATTTTGAAATGGCAGATATGCACTTTGCCTACGGTCTTGCAAATAGTAACTCACGTGAGGTAAGGTGTATTTATGCAG
>NW_022639810.1:35823-36318 GCF_010583005.1 Odontomachus brunneus | reverse complement strand
CGCACACGCACACGCACACGCACACGCACACGCACACGCACACGCACACGCACACGCACACGCACACACACACACACACACAGCAGCAGCAGACACAAATCACACACACATACACACACTGGTCGTCTACATGCGCATACATACATTGTTAATAAATAAATATTGGTTAGAGTTAGTTTTTGGGAAGATGCACACACACATACACACATTGATTGACAGTAAGCGCGCTCGCCCGCCCAACAGGGCGGGCTCGCTGTGGGTGCGTATGTATATACAGGGTGTTCAAAAAGTCCCGGACCGGTGAAATATCTCGAAAACTAAGCATTTTAGAAAAAAATGTTTCAGATAAAAGTTGTGGCGTTTAAAAAGATGTATTTACTGATCACATCAGTTTGACCTTGGGTTGCGTAGCGAAGGTCAGGTCAAGGTCACATTAATTTTTTTAAATGGAACACCCCATTTTTCATTGCATATTCTTATAGCACATCTCGAGAG
>NW_022639810.1:24489-29650 GCF_010583005.1 Odontomachus brunneus | reverse complement strand
GTCAAACTGATGTGATCAGTAAATACATCTTTTTAAACGCCACAACTTTTATCTGAAACATTTTTTTCTAAAATGCTTAGTTTTCGAGATATTTCACCGGTCCGGGACTTTTTGAACACCCTGTAGAAATATAACATATACAATATATAGAAACATAAGCATCCATCGCGAACCCGCCCTGTCGGGCGGGCGAGTGCGCTTGCTGGTGAGCAGTGTGTATTTGTGTGTGTGTGTGTGTGTGTGTGTGCGTGCGCGCGCGCGCGTTAACGGTACACAGTATCGAGAAATTGTTATATATTTTTCTAAGTTCTTTCATCAATAACTTTTTAACAGACAATGAACGACAGCTGAAACCTTCTGAAGGTTATTTAGGAGAGTATCTTTGATAATATATATCAAGATCAAGGTTATCGAAGGTGGATCCTCTACGGTAAATAATAATCAATATTTTTTAGGATATATAGTGTATATGTGAAGATGTTTTAAAATATGCTTACCTCTCGGTAAAAATTGAATCAGTCCACAATCGTGGCCGATGCTACGCGTTTCATTCATTGTGTCATCTTGACGTGGATGTCTCAACAATAAGAAACATGCAACAATGTTGCAAATGTTCCCACGTCAAGATGACTTTTCCCGAACCAAGTACCTACTTTTGCACTTAGTTCTACATCGCATTGCTTCGACACACGTTTCTTATGTACATTTTTTACATTATATCGTTTCCTACATCGGTATATGAATGTCTCTTTATTTATTTTAATAATATTTCCACAATTGCTGCACTTAATAGTAGGTGCCAACACACCATGCCGGATTAAAAAATCTAGCAGCTTTTCTTTGCTCGCAGTTAGACTGCCAAACTCTATCAATTCTGTCATCTTTTACGAGCAATCTGCGATGTTGCAATGTAAAACACATTGTCACGCTTCATTTGTTTCTTATATTTTTCAAATTTCGTACAAACCGCTACAGAGCATGCTCATGTGGCCACACAGCATGCACATGAGGCCATGGGGCACATGTCGTTGGACATCGTCGGTGTGATAGATTTTCTAACCTAACGCGCCTTCCACTTTAATATCTCATCTATTAATATCTCCGTCTATTAATATCTCGTTTCGCAGTAGACAGCGACGATTTTGTCAAATAAAAAAGTTGTTTCTTTAATAAAAACGCGTCGATTGAGCCTACTTTCATCGAAATCGGAGGTGAGGGGCCTAAACTGAATAATTACCTTATTTTTTTTCATGTCCCAACTGTTTGGTCTTGGAAACCGATTATTTGTCGTATGTTGTCATTTACTGTTGTCGCCTGCTAAGAGGTTATGCAGCCAGAGCTAGGAAATCTTTCCCGGCGCATTGACGCCACAGCCACTCCGCAGCCACGCAATGTGGAGCGAGAAAGAGGGAATGACATTCTCTCTCTCGCTCGGCGCACTGAACTCGGCCGAGCGCGCGTAGTCACACGGACGGAAACGTCTCTATGGGAGAAGTGGAAAGAACAAAACGCCAGTGCGCCCGGGAAAGATTTCCTAGCTCTATCGCAGTGGCCTATTGTAGCACTAGTACCACTAGCGCAGTATCCGTGAACTATCATGGACGTCTAAACTGCTCTGTTTTTTCTACATTTTAGCAAAAAGTAATAGTAATTTTCCATAAGAAATTGTGGTTTTCTAAAGCTTCTAAGCATAATTTTGAAAATTGAACGTTTTTCCTTGGAACATTTTGTAGCCAGCAGATATTTTCTTTTCTTTATATGCGTCGTAGAAATTTTTTATAGCCTATGAATTGTGCTAACAAACAACTTACTTAAACATTTTTTTTCGTTTTCGATGAAAAGATTATATTTGCTGGGTGTGTTTCAGTGAGTACTTTAAGCGTGCTCTTTTCGATCAGTTCAGTCTGGAAAACGTAAAATCTAAAATAGGTTTGTAGACATTCCGACATCTCCTTAAGAAGTCCTAAATTACAATTATAATGCATATAACTTCCTTAGTCATTTCTAAAGTATAGTCTTACGAATTCTTAAAGAATTACCTTTCAAGAAAGAAGAGTACTTTGGAAATACTTTAGGAATTCATTGTGTTATCTGGGTTATCTGGGTTATCTGTGTTATCTGGGTTTCTTATATTTTTATCGTTTGTTTTCAAAACACATCGTCTTAGGATAAAATTAGACGGTGCGTAATAGAACTGCGGAATAGAGAGTGCGGAATAAAAACAACCAATCAGCGCTATTCCGCATACAAAATGCGTGTTATAAAAATGTGAAATGACGCTGATTGGTTGCTTCTATAACGCACTTTCTATTTCGCAGTTCTATTACGCACCGTCTAATTTCACCCTTATACATTAAACATTTTTGCTTCATTTTGTTCCGACCGCGGTGACTAAAAACATAACGAAGCAAGTTATAGTTGCTCGTGTGAGCTGGCAAACATGAAACATTTTGCAACACTGCGCATATAATTAAATAAAGCATTACGACGTTTTTTCCTAATTATTAAGGCGAACAGTCGCCTGTCCGCCGCATTGATAAATTACTGTGGTTCCTGTGAAGCGACTTCAACATGAAAACGTTAGGTTGAGCGCCAGATGTAGTACGGCCGCACCTCCTCACGAAAAGGGCATCAAAATTCGCTAAAGTGAGTCGCAAGGCAGAGAACTTTACGGGACCGGTAGCTCCATTCTGGCCGCGAGGGTTTACAGTAGTCACTCGCGGTGTCCCGTGTCTCGGTCGGCTTCCCGTGTATGTACCAACAGCTATCGCGAGTGTGTCCGTTTTTCTTGCATCGTGTGCATCATCGTGTCGGTCGCATTCACGCGAGAGGGTACTGCTGGTTTAGGTAGAACGAACCGGTTGCCATATCGACTGCTACGGCATTCGCGTCCCTGATGCCCTAATTTTCCGCACTTTTGGCATTGTGCCATAGAATTTTCTCGTTTAGTGTTCGCGAGAGAACTTCGGTTATACCGATTTGTTTCGTAGGTCCGCGCAGGAGCCTCCAGGGTTCCTTTAATTCTTTCTTCCTCTATTGCTCCTGCTATTGCCTCGGCTAAAGTCGCGGTTGTGCGGGACCGGACTATTGTTTGTAGCCTGTCGTTTAGTCCTAGTTGATAGTTGATTAGGGCTAACGATTTCAAAAAGAAATGGATGTCGAGTTTCTGTGTGGGAGAATAGAGATCCCCCTTTGTTCCGGCTTCGAATAGATCCGTGGTTAATGATTCTATATGGTTTCCGTAAGTTCGCACATCTTCTTCAGGCTTTTGATGCAAATTATTAAAATCTCGAAGTAGTCGAGTTACTGATTTCTTTTTCATAAAACATCTTTCTAACACATCCTTTAAGACAGCAAAAGTAGGAATGTTTCGGTTTTTAACCTCAGTTAGGGCAATTCCCTTTAGTTTAGTGCAGATTACTGCTCGAATTAATGTGGATTCGTCAGCAGGATGTATCAGCTCGAACGCGTATTTGCACGCCGTTAAAAATTCTATTAGTTTATCATCCTGCGTACCATTGTATATGGGGATCTGATCTCGCGCCTCCCTGATGCGTCGGGATCGATCCTCGTCAATCGGGGGTAACCCGTCTGTGAGATGGTCATTGTGACCTTGTCCTCGTCTGTCTGGAGGGTATCGTTCAGTTTCTATGTTAGTGTTCCTTACGTTTGGTGGGTCGTCTATGCGAGAGTTGGTTAGTAAAGCTGCATTCGTATATATAGTATCTCGCAATTCCTCTATACGCGCTAATAACTGCTCGTTAGCATTATTATATAGGTCAACGTCGCGTAAAATTCTATTAAGTCCTAAATCGTTTACGTCGCTCAACGGATCCTCTCGTAATAGAGGCCCGCGGGGGCGAGAGATTTCCTGATCTCTTCCGTTCTCCGCCGCGTGTAGGTTTTCGTCGCGTTGCCCGGTGGCTATTTCGTCAAATGGATCGAATACACTACTATCGTAAGAAGGAGAAATCTTCTCTTTGCGAGACGTCGCTAATAGTACTGTGTGAGGGTAAATATGTGCGGCGTCTTGTACGTCGGGTGTCGTCTGTAACTTGTACGTCCGGTAGTATGCTATGGTCTATCTCGCCGAAAGAGAATTCACGTTCGGCGGTTACGTGCTCTGAAGATTCGCGTTCGGTTTCGCCCGAGTAGTCTAATATACTTCGCACAAGCTCTAATGCTCCACGCGCGTTATCTATAGCTTCGGCAACTGTCTCGTTCGGATTCGATAAGTGTTCGATAGTTAATCGCGCTGGTGCGCTATGTAGCCACGATTAATTTGATATAGGTCGGTTAGGAGTACCGCTTTCGCTCGACATTCACGCCTTTCGCTCGCATAAACCTAATCGCTTAGGTTACAATGGTTTCTCGACTTACAATAACGTTGTCACGGCTCTTCTGTAGTTCATCATGTTTTGGTTGAGTCGGCAAGTCGTTGCTCGTTACTGGGTCAGTGGCGTTGGGCAGGTCGCGGTCGCCGCTGGTGCATTCGCCGTAGGCTCCGGTGTCGCTGACAACGAGTATCGTAGGCCGTAGCTCCGACGGTCGTCTTGATTACGCTGCAGCGTCGTCTTTCACCGATTACCGCTGTCCTCAGCTGGCTCCGTTTCGCCTTGTGGTCCCAGTGTATTGTCTCGGAGGGCTCTTAATGGCTTTTTTGAGCTCTCTCCAAATTTTTCTTCTTATTGTTTTTGTAGACTTGTCGTCTAATGTATTCACGGAGTAGTTATTTCTTTTCGATTTTGTAGTTTCTCGCCTTTTTTTGAGATAACCGGTAGCGTTTTTTCAGTAGACGTATCTCCGACGTCCACTAGTTAGCTCCGATGATTTCTCTTTTGAATTTTTTTCTTTCTTCGTCACTTACACCACCATTTTCTTACCCGTAATTCACTTTCTGTTCACAGGTAGCTCTTGGCCCGGTGGACACCGATTCCACCGCTGCCACCAAATTGTCGGACCCCGTGTTGCCGGGACGCGAGAGAGTTCGGAATCGGTGACGCGGGCGCGGGTGTGTGGCGGTGGGTTGAAAAGTAGTAATAGATTGTAGCCGCTTTCTTGTGATTTAAATATAAAAGTTTTTATTGATAACAATATTCGAACGTGTTTAATTACTACTCCCGAGTTTTATTAGTAATGTGCGAACCGCGTGTCGGTTGCA
>NW_022639810.1:20298-24479 GCF_010583005.1 Odontomachus brunneus | reverse complement strand
CCCGTGTTGCCGGGACGCGAGAGAGTTCGGAATCGGTGACGCGGGCGCGGGTGTGTGGCGGTGGGTTGAAAAGTAGTAATAGATTGTAGCCGCTTTCTTGTGATTTAAATATAAAAGTTTTTATTGATAACAATATTCGAACGTGTTTAATTACTACTCCCGAGTTTTATTAGTAATGTGCGAACCGCGTGTCGGTTGCATATGTCGCGGCGAGAGACCGAGGTGTTAAGTCTGACGCGGGCGGTCTTCTCCGCTCTTTTATAATATTGTTTGGTCTTGTCGGAGAGGGTGCCTGGCGACAAGAACATTACCATATTTGGTAATGGTTTAATGCGTTTTGAATCGAGGTTCTAAATGCGGAATGTACAAGGTGGTGCTTATCGCAGCACTTGCACATCCGCTTCCTTGTTGTGGCGCAATCGAAACGATTCCTTATGAAGTATTTCGAAAACGCTGATATTATTCGCGATTATAATAGCACAAGAAGAAAACGAGAAAAATCCACTATAGGGCGAAAGAGGAGACAAAATCGGCAGTGGCGAGAAAAAAGACTGGAGACGCCACCGGCACTCGATAGTGTCGACCGGGTTGACCTCAGCCACTACGACGAGACTCCCGATTCGGTTGCTCTTTTCCCGGAGCGCTGAGCCCTCTCTTCCGCCATTCCTCTCGGCGGCGGGGGCAGTCGCGGAGCGTGGTGTTCTTTTTCCCGCGGTAACAAAATCCGCCGTCACGAGGATGCGGGCACCCGGAGTATCGATGTCCGCTACTACCGCAGTTGCAGCATCCTTCCCCTGTATGTTGACCTCAAGGCATTTCGAGTATTTCGAGAAAGCTCAGGTGAGTCCTGGGTTTCTGTCCGGGAGGGCCCAGGAGTTTCCTCTTTTCGGGATCGAGAGCGGCCATTCTCTTCCTCCCTTTCCATTAAATGTTTTTCTCGTTTTTTCATATGTTGTTGCACGTTTTGTTAATGTGTCGTTCGTGGTACTTTCGCATTCAACATGTTCCAACGTTTATTATGGAGTATACGCCTGAAGAATACTCAGATAGATGATTTGCTACGGGATGGCCGGGGATAATGCTCGTATGGCAGAGCGTATCTACGCACAGCGATTCTCTTATCGCGAACGCCATCTTACCGACAAGACGATCCTCAATTACGTCCGACGAGCTAAAGAGACAGGGTCTCTTATACTGGATCATTGCAACCATGGTGCACCAGTGCGTCGCGACGTTCGTCAAGAGGAGGCAGGCGTTCAAGGATAATCCTGGGAGTAGTGTGCGCCGTGTAGCAAATCAATTAGATTTGTCACGATGCACGGTGCATCGCATCTTACGACAGAATCAGTTGCACTCGTTTTATTATTAACGGGTACAGCAACTTCTAGCGCGAGATGAAGGACAGCACATCTACTTCTGCGAAGATATTTTCACAATCTTTTTTCGATATTCACAGTGCCTTTATCGTACGTTAATCATGAATAAAAGAAGCGCAGGATTCTTCGCACAGTGTCGGCGAAATATTTTATTTCCCGATCGCATTTTATAGACTGACGAGGCAACGTTCGAACGGCGTATTTAATTCTCGAAATTTCTTGCTGTGGCAAGAAGAGAATCCATACGCCGTTCACCAGAGAGTGTTTCAATATCGCTGGTCTATAAATGTATAGGCAGAAATTATGGCGAACCGAGTAGTAAGTATTCTTGTAAATTAAGAAATTTTTTCTCCCGCATGTTTCTCATGTAATATATTCATTGACAATTTTCAGATCGGTCTCTATTTTCTACCGCTACGTCTCAACGGACAAACATACGCGGAGTTTCTGGAGAACGACTTACCAGTGTACTTGGAGGACGTTTCTCTCGGTGCACGAGAAGATATGATTTACTAGCGGAATGGAGCTCCACGTATTTTTTCCGTCAAGTACGCGAAATTTTAGACACGCGTTTTCCGGGCAGGTGGATGGAACGAGCTGGCCCAATGACTTGGCTGGCACGGTCGCCAGATTTGAATGTGCTCAATTATTTTCTTTGGGGCACATTAAAACTTTAGTGGAGCATAGACGTGACGGTACTGAGAATAAGGTACGCGAAGCAATTTTAACGGCTTTTAATGACGCCGGATATGGCGCACCGTGCGACGCAACAAATAACTCGAAGGACCGAACTCTGCTTACAAATACGAGGAAGACACTTCGAACAGTTATTACATTAGTAATATTAAAGTGGATTAGGCTTACTGGGGAAATCACTTAAAAAAAAACGCGCCAAGCTATCTACCTCAAGGTGGTGTGGAAATGATAGCATTTCCTTATCACGAGATTATTTCATTTCGGAAAGATAAAAGTGATGTTATCTCAAGCAGAACACTAAGTTGTAATTATTTCTTTTTGTATATTATTTAGAGCATTAAATTTTCTTATCGTTTCCTTCTCCGCGAATCTTGATTTTACGGAAACTTATCGTAAATTTACGATTGATTATTTATGTCTTCCGTAAGTATCTTATTAGAGAATTAAAATGCACGAAACACTTAGTCACTACTAGTATGTTACAATCTTTGCAATAATACGATAGAAAAATACCCATTCTTGGTGTAACAATTTCACAACAAATTATGATGCGCCTTTTATCGTAATTATATTATATTATGGGTTGGCCAATAAGTCCGTGCGGATTTTCTCGATAGATGGCTTCAAGGCGCTCTGCTAAGCTTTATCTTCAGTCGAAAGTTTTGAAAGCGTATAATCATTTACAGATGACATTTCAACGTGCAGTTAAAAAATATACGTAAAGATTGCTTGTGTATCTTGTGTGTTTTGCGTTATATAAAAATGGATAACCAGAACGAGCATTTTCGGCATATTATGCTTTTTTATTTTAAAAAAGGCAAAAACGCGGCGCAAATCTGTAAAAAGATTTGTGTAATATATGGTGAGGATGTCGTAAAAGAACGCGTGTGTCAAAAGAGGTTTGTGAGATTTCGTTGCGGAGATTTTTCCGTCAAAGACAAACCACGCCGACCAAATGAGATCAACAGCTACAAATTGGAAGGTGATAATCGACACCAATCCACACTACACGACGCGGGAGATTGCAGACGTTCTTTAAATATCGAAATCAAGCGCAGAAAACTATCTGCATCAACTTGGTTATGTTAACTGTCTCGATGTTTAGATTCCGCACGAACTGAGCGAAGCTCATTTAATCCAACGCAACTCCATCAGCGATTCACTCGGAAAACGTGAGAAAAGCGATCTATTTCTGAAGCGATGATAACTGGCGACGAAAAATGGATTATCTACAATAATATCAAGCGCAAAAGATTGTGGTGGCAGCGCCACAAACCATTTCGAAGGCAGGGCTTCACCCGAGGGAGATTATGCTTTCAATTTGGTGGGATTGGAAGAGTGTTATGTTCTACGAGCTATTTCCGAAGAACAGAATGATCAATTCAGATGTGTACTGTAGTCAGCTAGATAAATTGAATGCAGTGATTCACGAGAAGCGTCCAGGTGATCCAGAATTGGTGAATCATAGAGGCGTCGTCTTCCACCATGACAACGCTAGGCTGCACACATATCTGCAAACCCGGCAAAAATTATTGGCGCTAGCCTGGGATGTTTTACTACATCCTCCGTATTCTCCAGACATTGCACCTTCAGATTACCATCTGTTTTGCTCCTTTCAGAATTCCTTGAATGGAAAGCACTTCGTTTCTGAGGAAGCCGTTAAACGATACTTGGAACAGTTTTTTTGCCGAGAAAGACAGGAAGTTCTTTGAACGAGAAATTATAAAGCTGCCCGAAAGATGGCAAAAGATAGTAGATAACAACAGCCAATACATAATTGATTAAAGTTATTACTTTCTATAAAAATAATCATCGATCATTTATAAGTAAAAAACCGCACGGACTTATTGGCCAACCTAATACTTGGAATCAATTCTATCATTTTCCGACGGTTGAATACTCTCATAAGAGAGAACGAAAGAGAACGATAGAACTTAGAATTCGATTGTTAGGAGAGTATTTAACCATTGGAATATGAATACAATTAATTTCAAGTATAATTACGACAAAAGACGTATCGTAATCTATCGTGAAATCGTCACGTTAAGAATGTGTAACAGCTGAACTCCGTAGCTCGGTTGCTGTGTGTGCCGAGGGATTATTTGCTCG
>NW_022639810.1:19652-20288 GCF_010583005.1 Odontomachus brunneus | reverse complement strand
AGCTCGCGCAATTCTGCGCTCCTCCTCCGACAGCCGTCATTTCATTTAATCTTCTACAATTAATATTTCGAATATTATTGCAAATATCGCAAAATGGCGTGGAACATTTGTCTTCGCCTCGAGTCGCTCTACGTTCTCACGAGAGCTCCATAGATTGTTCTGAGACACCCTGTATACTAGAGAATATTATGAAATAAAAGAATATTCAGGGTTTGCGCAAAACTGCTTAAACACATTTCAATTTTACATATAAATAATAAGAAAAAATAAAATATATATGATTATGGTATATTATTATATAATATGTATAACATACGAGGGTGGTCTGAAAAGTTTCCGACCTAACAAAGATACAAGTCATTTTTTCTGAAAATTGTTTTTTATTTTTCAACATAGTCTCCTTGTAAATCTACACACTTCTCCCAGCGATGCTCCCATCTCTGTAACCCGTCGAAATAGTACTCGGCGTTTTTCTCTGCAAAATAATTGTTCACGAAGGTGATTGCCTCTTCATTTGACGAAAATCTCTGTCCTCCGAGCGCAATTTTTAGATGAGGGAACAAAAAGAAGTCGCTTGGGGCTAGATCTGGTGAGTAAGGTGGATGGTCAAGCAGTTCAAACCGTAATTCGTGGATT
>NW_022639810.1:17038-18592 GCF_010583005.1 Odontomachus brunneus | reverse complement strand
AAGCTGCCCGAAAGATGGCAAAAGATAGTAGATAACAACAGCCAATACATAATTGATTAAAGTTATTACTTTCTATAAAAATAATCATCGATCATTTATAAGTAAAAAACCGCACGGACTTATTGGCCAACCTAATACTTGGAATCAATTCTATCATTTTCCGACGGTTGAATACTCTCATAAGAGAGAACGAAAGAGAACGATAGAACTTAGAATTCGATTGTTAGGAGAGTATTTAACCATTGGAATATGAATACAATTAATTTCAAGTATAATTACGACAAAAGACGTATCGTAATCTATCGTGAAATCGTCACGTTAAGAATGTGTAACAGCTGAACTCCGTAGCTCGGTTGCTGTGTGTGCCGAGGGATTATTTGCTCGCCGGAGTCCGGGTTCGTTAAATAAATGACACAAGACGCGTTTGGTAATAAATAAAAACAACAAAAACGTTTATTATTTCCTTGTACAGAGTAGTCGCGTTCGAGTGCGGAGATATCCTGTGTGACGGCGCCAGTTATAGGATCGCGGTTTCGGTGTGCCGCGACAGTTAAAACGGGAGGCGGAGCGTATAGCGCGAAGGCTAGGCTCGCCTCGTAGATTTGGCAGGCGGTCGCGTGTCGCGTTTCGGTGATCGTGATTCGCGCGCTGATCGCGAGGTCGATCGCGGGGACCGCGCGGTGTCGGCAAGATCGAATCCGTGTCACAGCACGGCATGCTGTTTTCGTGTTCGCGGTGGAAACGCGCTCGTTTGCACGCCTGTTTCGCAGGTGACGAGATCGGGAGTGAGCCGTCGCGATACCGACGTATTCACTCTCGATCTCGCCCATCGAGAGGCTAGGAACAAAGGTCGAGAAAGCTCGACAGAACACAGCTAACGTACTGGCTTCGGTTCTTGCTCGCGAGGATGTGATACTAGGTAGGTTTAGGAGACAGAAACGAGTCAGTCATATGCCTTGCTCTTCGCTATATAGCATCGAGTTCGGTTGACGGTCCGGATCAGTCTGGTATCGATTAATTCGGCGCCGTGGGTTATATACTCGACGCCGCTTTGTCTTAGCTCGCTGTACACGTGTTCGCGGCGTGTCCGCGGCATGTCCGCAGCGCGCGCTCTCGATAAATTGCTTTGTGTAATCGGTGTCGCGAGGTCGTACGTCGCGCGCCTGTTTTGTTTACGCGTAATGTCTGATATTAGACCTTGCGGCGTTTGAGTTGGCGCAACGCGCCGGTGCACGGCCTGACTGGTGATCGGTCGGGCCCGTATTAATGACGATGCAGGTATGCATCCATTAAATGAAATGACGGCTGTCGGAGGAGGAGCGCAGAATTGCGCGAGCTTAGCACGGCCCAGTCTACGTTGGGACAGACTCCGGCGCGCGGTGAGAGGAACGACACGCATGCTGTCCGCTTGCATCGCCGCGTCTACGCCTCGTTGCACCGCGCTAAGGTTCGCGTCGATGGTCACTCGCGATCCACACACGCGATTACAATTACGAGATCACTTTATAAGCAATCGTGAATTTACAATTGATTCTTTTTGCATAAATATGTTCT
>NW_022639810.1:14652-14809 GCF_010583005.1 Odontomachus brunneus | reverse complement strand
TATATATATATATATATATATATATATATATATATATATATATATATATATATACAGTGTGTCTCATAAGTTCGGCAACGGCAAGAAAACTTGGGGGAGTATTTTAGAGAAAAATTTTTCGAATAAAAGTTGTAAGGCTTAAAAAGTCGCATTTAAC
>NW_022639810.1:13248-14642 GCF_010583005.1 Odontomachus brunneus | reverse complement strand
CAACAGATGAACAACGAAATTCACTAGCTTTTATTTACAAGTGCTGCTATCTTCACGTTGAGGTCGGAAACTTTTCAGACCACCCTCGTATATATTAATATAATGAAATTTAATAATAATTTAATTTATTATTATTATTATATAATAACATTTTTCATTAATATTAATAATATAATTTTCAATGCTCAAATATTGTTGCAACGTTGCAAAATACTGTAGTTTTTGTTCAATATACAGGGTGTCCCGCATAAGACATGCCAAAAGAAAAATATAAGTGGAACAGATAAAAGTGAATAAAAATTGCAGAAGTCATTTTCCAAGCAACTACGTAAAATTTCAAGATATTAATTAAAATAGTTGGACAAATCAGAGCGCGCGACGCGGCAAGCGGGACATACGGCTCGCTGCGGCCGGCGAAGAAAATGGACAATTGCTCGCGGGCTTATCACGCAGTGTCAGATCTAAGACGCAGTTCCCACCTCTAGGCCTATGAAATAGGCCCGCGAGCAATTGTCTATTTTCTTCGCCGGCTGCGGCAAACCGTATGTCCCGCCTGTCGCGTCGCGTGCTCTGATTTGCCCAACTATTTTAATTAATATTTCGAAATTGGTTGTTTGAAAAATGACCTCTACAATTTTTGTTCACTTTTATCTGTACTACTTATATTTTTCTTTTGGCACGTCTTATGCGAGACATCCTGTATATTCGACATTGCAGCTATAACTTGTAATCAATGTCGAAAAATCAACATAAATTTCATACAGAAAAGACATTTATACTTCTATCTTCAACGTTGCAACGTCTCATCAACGTTTTTCAACGTTTTGTGCTTATGGGAATTGGTTAAATGTAATCGTTTAAAATTTGAAAAGTATTATAGTCTCCACATTTTTGCAATAGGATTTTTTTCTTTAAATTACCTTAGACATCCTTAAGATATAATGCGGTAGTAATGGGACACCCTGTATATATATATATACAGGGTGGACCATTTTAATCTATCCAGTCGAATATGTCGAAAATCAAGTACGGGAGAGAAAAATTTTTCAGACAAAAGTTGTTTGGTTTCGAGGGGACCATAAGATGGTACCATTGCTTTGACCTTGAAGAATTATTTGAAAGTCACATAAAAGTCACCTCAATTTTTTTAAACGGCATCCCCTATTTTTTATTACATATTCTTGTAGCTGACCTCGAGAGCTTTCCAATTGACATTCACATTGTAATGAAATGTTTCTTCATTGAGTACTTTTCGAGTTATAAAGCTCCAAAGTTGCAATATAAAAAAATTCAAAATATCTCGTAAAGTATTCACTTTCCGTCTTATCTTACACGATTCAACTAGTCAAGGCAAGAATTGGACATGATCCAACCGGTCAAGGCAAGATCTGGAC
>NW_022639810.1:12353-12712 GCF_010583005.1 Odontomachus brunneus | reverse complement strand
TATATATATATATATATATATATATATATATATATATATATATATATATATATACAGTGTGTCTCATAAGTTCGGCAACGGCAAGAAAACTTGGGGGAGTATTTTAGAGAAAAATTTTTCGAATAAAAGTTGTAAGGCTTAAAAAGTCGCATTTAACGACAATAGTTATTTGACCTAAGATGACGTCGCCAAGGTCAGGACAAGGTCAACTTCGCTTTTTTAGATAGAAATACATATTTTTTATTACAGCATTTTATTCTACGTGAAAAAGCAAACAACTCTTGTTTGAAAAAAATTTTTTATACGACCTCTATTTTCTAAGATATTTACGTAAATATCTTAGAAACTTATTAATATCT
>NW_022639810.1:11836-12343 GCF_010583005.1 Odontomachus brunneus | reverse complement strand
TTGACCTTGTCCTGACCTTGGCGACGTCATCTTAGGTCAAATAACTACTGTCATTAAATGCGACTTTTTAAGCCTTACAACTTTTATTCGAAAAATTTTTCTCTAAAATGCTTCCCCGCCGAGTTTTCTTGCCGTTGCCGAACTTATGGGACACACTGTATATATATAGGGTGTTTTTTTTTTACTTGAGACTGCTAAATATCTCAAAAAATAAACATTGTTCGACAAAAATGTCCTAAATAAACCCTCAATAGTTTCGAGGGCGCAATTCAATCCCACAAAAATTATTCACCTCCCGCCCCCCCCTGGGGATGGGGCGGGGGGTAACTTTGAAATCTTAAATGGGAACCCCTACTTTTTATTACAGATTCGGATTCTACATCCAAAAACACGTAACTTTTGTCTGAACTTTTTTTTTCTATTTCTGATAGATGGCGCTGCATTCAGCGAAAATTGGGTAACCTTCGTTTTCTTTAAAGAAAATTCCCTATAATGACGTCGAAGAAA
>NW_022639810.1:11493-11826 GCF_010583005.1 Odontomachus brunneus | reverse complement strand
AACCAGTGAAGGCAAGATCTGGACATGATCCAACCAGTGAAGGCAAGATCTGGACATGATCCAACCGGTCAAGGCAAGATCTGGACATGATCCAATCTGGACCATGTCCAGATCTTGCCTTCACTGGTTGGATCATGTCCAGATCTTACCTTCACTGGTTGGATCATGTCCAGATCTTGCCTTGACCGGTTGGATCATGTCCAATTCTTGCCTTGACTAGTTGAATCGTGTAAGATAAGACGGAAAGTGAATACTTTACGAGATATTTTGAATTTTTTCATATTGCAACTTTGGAGCTTTATAACTCGAAAAGTACTCAATGAAGAAACATTT
>NW_022639810.1:11030-11344 GCF_010583005.1 Odontomachus brunneus | reverse complement strand
ATTCTACATCCAAAAACACGTAACTTTTGTCTGAACTTTTTTTTTCTATTTCTGATAGATGGCGCTGCATTCAGCGAAAATTGGGTAACCTTCGTTTTCTTTAAAGAAAATTCCCTATAATGACGTCGAAGAAAAGTTACTTTTGTCAGAAACATGTTTTTTCGAATTATCGCAAATATCTACGATAATTTTTTATGCATTTTAACTAAAAAATGAAAATAAAAGTTACAATCTCCAATGGCCTTGACCTTTACAAATATATATATATATATATATATATATATATATATATATATATATATATATATATATAC
>NW_022639810.1:9588-10934 GCF_010583005.1 Odontomachus brunneus | reverse complement strand
ATATATATATATATATATATATATATATATATATATATATATATATATATATATGAGGCATTCTTCGTCAAACTGGCCATTCCCTCTGCCCAAAATTTGTATGGATCGATTGAGGTCAACCGGGGCTCAAATTTTAGATGATCATGTCTAGTTTACTATAGTCGTTTACTATCTAGCCTTTTGAGAAATTCATCATGGCGGCTTTAATATGGCGGCGGAAACTGGAAAAAACGACAGAAAAATCCGTACGTGACTTCTTATACGCCACACGATTACTCAAATCGGCTCCAAAATGATCAAACCTAGGTTCTTAAGGTCGCTGATTACGACCTTAAGACCTTAAATGCACCCTTTATGCATTTGCGAATCAACTGAGATCTTCTAGAGTATTATCATTAGATTCAACAATAAGCTCTAATGTTAGTAGTTCTCAAAGCGATATTCAAAGCTCATCTAAAACGCCTCTTTAATCTTCATTTACTTTACTTCTTTCAAGGAAATTAGTACTCCTTGAGGAACATTGGAATACCGTTATTGATAACATTATTGATAACATTATTGATAAAACAGTATTCCAATGCTCCTCAAGGAGTACCAATTTCCTTGAAAGAAGTAAAATAAATGAAGGTTAAAGAGGCGTTCTAGATGAGCTTTGAATATCGCTTTGAGAACTATAATACTAACCTTAGAGCGCTTATTGTTGGGATTATCACAGTATATCCATTTTTCATTGCCAGTTACAATTTGATGCAAAAATTGCTTGTTTTTATGACGAGAAAACAATGAAGTGCAAATAGTTAAATGATTCTGAATAGCCAATTCAGGCAATTTGTGTGGAACTCATTTGCTTTCTTTTTGAATCTTTCCTATTGCGTATAAACGATAAAAAAACGGTTGATTTATCAACATTTAATGTTGTAGTTAATTCTTGAAGTGTTTGAGCTGAGTTTTCATCTAATAATGCCTGCAATTCGACATCTTTGAACTTTTTTGGTTGACCTGAACGTTTTTTGTCTTTTAAATAAAAATCACCACTTTTAAATCATCGATACCAGTACTCATACGTTTTAACTGATGGAGCAGACTCAGAATAAGTTTCTGAGATCGGTGAGCTTCGGCAACTGTTCTCTTCGAATCAAAGCAATAAAGTAATAAATGTCGAAAATGCTCTTTATCATGTTCCATGTTTAGTCGCATTAAACAGTGTTTATGTTTACGAATGCACAGGACATGTGTTAATTTGTTTGTAGAAATATCCTAGCTTTGACATAACGTACCCATTTTTAAAAGGTTTCCAGTAGATTTGTAGTTATAACCATCTAAGTGAACTCTCAAAACTAACCGGA
>NW_022639810.1:7637-9578 GCF_010583005.1 Odontomachus brunneus | reverse complement strand
TTCCTGTTATCATTGTCATGGAGCGAGATTCAAAATACAAAAAAATGTCAATGTGTCACCCCTACAGTCACAAAGTAACCCCATCGGTATATACTTGGCGCTATTTTTTTTACATGCTGATGTCTTTTTGGACGGATTTCACATGTTTTTTCAAAGTTTATATTTTCTGAACGAATACTAGAGTAAATTTTTTACAAAAATTATATTTTTGTAGCGATTATTTTTTAACGAATACTGTTAAGATAAATTATTTTTAAAAAGAGAGAGACATTTGTTTTTTACAAAAATTATATTTTTGTAGCGGTTATTTTTTAACGAATACTGTTAAGATAAATTATTTTTAAAAAGAAAGAGACATTTGTTTTCAGAAAATGCTCTGGAAAATCTAGTGAAGCAAATTTAAAATGAGATTTTATCTTGTATCCTATTTAAAAAAAATTCTTTATTCAAACAAAATTTGACAGTATTTGTTTCAGACCTTTATGGTTCACGGCGATTCTTTATGACTCCAAGTTCTTACGTATGACCATGAGGAGCCTTGAAGATTCACGGCGATCTTTATGATTCCAGGTCCTTATGACCGTAAGGAACTCATAAAGTTCAATAACGAGTTTGCGTAGCATAGGAACGAATTCATTTGATTAGTAGCTTCGATCGAAGCGGTCGAGATCGCTTTTCTTTTCAGGAGATCCGCGTCAAGTATTTCACCATGACGATGTGTTTACGATCGCCTCGCGAAAATCTCTTCAATTTTTTATTTTTCTTTAGAGGATCGAAGATTCTAGACGGATTCTTCTTGAGTTTTTCAGCCTATTCTTATGATTTTTACCGGCGCCTTCCCTTTGGTGTCTTTTGGTTCATCGTGGTTTTCCGCCTATTTCACCGTCGGAGCCTCCTGAGCCTGTTTCTGCGATCCCCATCGGTGCCTCTTGATTCATCGCGGCTTCTCGCCGCGCCTTCCTGTCGGTGTCTTCTGGTTTATCGCGGTTTATTGCCACTCACACTTTCTGATCCTATTTCTTTAACTCCCCATCGGCGTCTCTTAATTCATTGCGCCTTTCTGCTGCCTTCATCGTTGGAGCTTATTGATCCTGTTCCTGCGCCTCCTCGTCAGCGCCTCCTGATTTATCACAGTTTTTCTGCCGTTTTCTTCGACGGGTCCTACTAATCCTCTGACAGGCAGACTGTCGTTTTCCTTGTCGACATTCCTGGTTCAACGTAGCTGACCGTCACTTCTTTGACGACACCTCCTGACAATGTCCCTACGCGACTGACTGCCTCCCTGTCGGCGTCTATTGTTCCTGTTCTTACGCAGCTTTCTGCTTATATTGTCGGCATTTCCTGTTTCTCTTCCTGCGCCACTGTTCACCGCCTTTCAACGTCAATTTATTCCTGAATCTTCACAGCTATTTGACGTTTCTCCCATCGAAGCCTTCTCCATGGTTTTGAATTTTAACGAGCCAGATTGATTGCATTGTGTATTACCAAAAGTCCAAAATAATCAAACACACACAGCATACAACATTCTTGATGCTTTTTTATATTTACGATGTCCTTTTACACGGATTTTACACTAATTTTTATATTTTTGTAACAACATTTTTAGGAACACTAATAGAGTAAATACATTTTAGGAAATCTATATTACAATAATAAACTAAACTTAAGAAAGATAGAGAGAGAGCGAGAGAGGACGAGAAAAAGCAAGAGAGAGTCAAACAGCGCAGGAGAGAACGAGAAAGAGAGAGAAAAAGGAATAAAGAGCGAGAGAAAGCGAGAAAGATCGATAGAGAACGAGTGAAAGCGAGAAAGAGCGAGAAAAAGCGAAAAAGAGCAAAAGAAAGCGAGAGGGAGCAAAAGAGAGTGAGAGAAAGCAAGAGAGAGCGAGAGAACGAGACGAGCGAGAGAGAACAAGAAAAGGCGGAAGAAAACGAGAGAGAG
>NW_022639810.1:621-6957 GCF_010583005.1 Odontomachus brunneus | reverse complement strand
AGAGAGAGAGAGAGAGAGAGAGAGAGAGAGAGAGAGAGAGAGAGAGAGAGAGAGAGAGAGAGAGGGGCGGAAGGGTGAGGGAGGCAGAGAAAGCAAGAAAGAGCGAGAGAAAATGAGAGATATAAAGAATAATGAACTATACATAATAATCAATTTGTTTTTTAAACGAGTGTACTAGAATATATTTACTAACGTCAACATATACTTAGCTGTTCCGAAAATATGAATTCACAATCATTTTTCGATGAGCTGATTCCTGTCAAGAAATTAATTTGTTAATTAAACGTGTTTCCAGGAATATTTTTATTAGCATTAACATATACTTACCTGTTCTGGAAATACGAATTCATAATAATTTTTTGTTAAGTTAACTTTGTAAAGATTAATTATTGTTTTAATAAAAAATAATTAATTAATTTATTAATTAAGCGAGTTTATTATAATATGTTTATTTGTATAAACAAATATTTATCTGTTACAGAAACACAAATTTTATATGGAATAAAAATTTTACACATTTTATAGCTAATTGAATTAATCATTTTTTATTTATAATTACAAGAATATTTAATAATTACTTTGTTAATTAAGCAAGTTAGAATTTGTATAAACAAATACTTATCTATTCCTGAGACACAAGTTTTATATATTGTAGTATAATAATCTTGCACATGTAATAGCTAATATTTGAATCGAAAGCGCATAGCGCTTAGCTATTGCCAACCTAGCGGCGGAATAGTGTAAACTTATATCCCAGTGTTTTGCGAAGGGGAAGACGACGACGACGAATGATATAATTTCGCGAAAAAATACATTAATAAAATATGAAAAAATTCATATCTTTGAATCTACCGCACGTATGAACTTCGTTCTAGTCTCATTTTAATCAGGAAAATTCGTACTTTTTGTAATATTTATTTCTTAATATGAGTTTGGTTTATTTAAAAAGCACTACTGAAAATTGTTGAAAATCGTTCTGTTTCGCGTAAAGGAAATCCGATAGCGTCTCTCATAAAGCTGATGTATTGGATTGTCATGACGTATTTTTGCAACAGATAGCGCTAGTTCATTTTTAGAAGTACTAGAGTCATTTACATCTATGTTATTGCTATGTCATTTGACAGCTAATAGTTCTAGCTTCATTCTAAAAAAAATTGAGCGTTTGATTGAGCTTGCTTACGTATTCCAGCTTCTTCAGGTGAACGCTTGAATGATGGATGTTCAATGTTTCTGAAACCTTTCGTGTTGTGTAACGTGGGTTTGACTCGATCAATGCCTTTATTTTGTCGTCATCAACCTCAATAGGCCTCCCTGACCGAAGAGCATCTTTGAGATCAAAATCACCAACACGGAATTTCGTGAACCATCGTTGGCACTGACGTTCTTGTACAGCATTATACAGCCCGTTTTGTTCGATAACTTTTTGCCATCTTTCAGTGAGCTTCATAATTCCTCGTTTATAGAAGGACCTGTATTTATCGGCGATAAATTGAACAAGGTGCTGATTTACAGCCTCATCTGAATTGAACGTTGTACCACCCAAAGAGTTTTGAAGAGAGCGAAACAAGTGGAAGTCTGACGGCGCAAGGTCAGGCGAGTATAGTGGGTGTAGCAACACATCCCATCCAAGCTCCAATAATTTTTGATGAGTGATAAAACTTGTGTGTGGTCTCGCGTTGTCGTAATGGAACACAACTCCTTTACGATTAATGAGCTCTGAACGTTTCTGGATGATGGATTCGTCCAATTGCCGACGGTACACATTCGAATTGATTGTTTGGTTCCTTGGTAGGAGCTTAAAAAACACGACACCTTTAAAATCGCACCACAGTGAGAGCATAACCTTCCTCTGATGAATATTTGCTTTCGATGTTGTTTGAGGTAAATCATCATGTCGGGACCAAGATCGTTTGCGCACCACATTGTTGTAAACAATCCACTTCTCATCACCAGTTATCAGTCGCTTCAAAAAAGAATCATTTTCCTCACGTTTAATGAGCATATCGCAGATGTTTATACGCGCTGTCAAATGAACTTCTTTGAGTTCATGAGAAACCCAAATATTGAGCTTGCTTACGTATTCCAGCTTCTTCAAGTGAACGCTTGAATGATGGATGTTCAATGTTTCTGAAACCTCTCGTGTTGTGTAACGTGGATTTGACTCGATCAATGCCTTTATTTTGTCGTCATCAACCTCGATAGGCCTCCTTGACCAAAGAGCATCTTTGAGATCAAAATCACCAACACGAAATTTCGTGAACCATCGTTGGCACTGACGTTCTTGTACAGCATTGTCACCGTAAACTTTACGTAACTTTTCACAAGCTTGACGTGCGTTCTTCTCTTTACGGAAGTAAAACAATAATACATGGCGAAAATGCACAGTTTAGTCTTCCATCTTCAACTTGTTATAAAATCTCTAAAACTCAATCAAATCGCTCAATTTTTTTTAGAATGAAGCTAGAACTATTAGCTGTCAAATGACATAGCAATAACATAGATGTAAATGACTCTAGTACTTCTAAAAATGAACTAGCGCTATCTGTTGCAAAAATACGTCATGACAATCCAATACATCAGCTTTATGAGAGACGCTATCGGATTTCCTTTACGCGAAACAGAACGATTTTCAACAATTTTCAGTAGTGCTTTTTAAATAAACCAAACTCATATTAAGAAATAAATATTACAAAAAGTACGAATTTTCCTGATTAAAATGAGACTAGAACGAAGTTCATACGTGCGGTAGATTCAAAGATATGAATTTTTTCATATTTTATTAATGTATTTTTTCGCGAAATTATATCATTCGTCGTCGTCGTCTTCCCCTTCGCAAAACACTGGGATATAAGTTTACACTATTCCGCCGCTAGGTTGGCAATAGCTAAGCGCTATGCGCTTTCGATTCAAATATTAGCTATTACATGTGCAAGATTATTATACTACAATATATAAAACTTGTGTCTCAGGAATAGATAAGTATTTGTTTATACAAATTCTAACTTGCTTAATTAACAAAGTAATTATTAAATATTCTTGTAATTATAAATAAAAAATGATTAATTCAATTAGCTATAAAATGTGTAAAATTTTTATTCCATATAAAATTTGTGTTTCTGTAACAGATAAATATTTGTTTATACAAATAATATATCATTGATTAATCTTTATTCTTTATATAAATAAATGACCTTTGAAAATCATAGAAAAAAATACGTAATGACTTTTCCGACAACCCAATATTTTTATATATATACTTGGCACGAGACGCTATCGCGTCTCCTGATTAGACTCTTTTTATAAGAATTTTAGTTTTACAATATCGTGATAACGATCCTTGCATATATTTAAATATGACATTTTATATATGAGAAACACCTAAAATATAATTTCACATTTGTATAAAAATATTGCATAATTGGAATGTAATGTAAACATTAGACTTCTTACCCAAACAGCACACAATATCCCATGGACATTCTGTGGATGTCCTTAGGACATCGGGACGTCCTCAGAACATCTCAGGACATCTCGAGGAGATTTGTGCTGTCTGGGTTATATAACATGTTGTATTAAAGTTATTTTGCTGTTATATTGTTGATATAACTTAACTAATAAATAACATAATAACATAACAAGTTTTATAACATAGTTATATCGCAGTTATAAAAGAAATTAAGTAACCTCAATATTAATAACGTACAATAGTTATATTAGGAGTATGCATTAATTTTAAAGGATTTTCAAGAAATGGCGTAACTAGTACTCTGTCGTGCCCGTGTTGCCGGGACACGAAGAAAAAGTTCGAGATCGGTGATGCGGGCGCGGCAGGGTGTGTGGCGGTGGATAAAATGCAGTAAAGATTTAGATTTACTACTTCTTGTAGTATTATATATAAAAAAGGTTTATTTGATAAATACACTTGTATGTGTTTTAGTTACAACTCCCGTACTTATGATTTAATGTGCGAACCGCGCGTAAGTCACGTATGACGCGTATGTCGCGGCGAGAGACCGAGATGTTAAGTCTGACCCGGGCGGTCTTCTCCGCTCTTTTATAATATTGTTTTAGGCTTGTCGGAGGGGGTGCCTGACAACAAGCACATTACCATATTTGGTAATGGTGTAATGCGTTTTGAATTGAGGTCCTAAATGCGGAATGTGCAAGGTGGTGCTTATCGCCGCACTTGCACATCCGCTTCCTTGTTGTGGCGCAATCGAAACAATTCCTCGAGAAGTGTTTCGAAAGCGCTGGTACTATTCGCGATTATAACAACTCTATCGCATCGGGTCATATTGTTGTTACCTTCATGTCAAAGCACCATCATGTGACTTTAGTTTTCAGAATGTGTCATTTTGCCGAAGTGTAAACAACATTGTTTTTTAAGTATTGAATATGTCGAAATTTGTGCCAACAAAACGCAATTTGCGGGAAGCTTTACTTTTTTGCTTCCATTTGAAGAAAAGTGTTGCAGAAAGTCAACGAATACTGTCGGAAGCTTATACTCCTTTGATTTCAACATGTGAGTACTGGTTTCGACGCTATAAAAAAGGTAATTTTGACATGGAAGACAAGGATCGTCTAGGCCAGCCGAAAAAGTTTGAAGATGAGGAAGTGGAAGCTTTACTCGATCAAGACCCGAGTCAAATGCAAGAAGAATTTGCAGAATCATTAAATGTTGATCGATCAACGATTTCCAGACGTTTGAAGGGCATTGGAATGATTCAAAAGTAAGGAAATTAGGCGCCGTACGAGTTGAAACCGAGGGACGTCGAAAGGCTCAAAATGACCTGTGAATTGTTGCTTCAAAAACACAGAAGAAAAAGTTTTTTGCATCGTATTGTAACGGATGATGAAAAATGGATTCGCTATGATAATCCGAAGTGCAAAAAATCATGGTGCGACCAGGCGAACCATCAATATCGATGGCAAAGCCGAATATTTATGACGCCAAGCTCATGCTCTGTATTTGGTGGGATCAGCTGGGTGTAGTGTATTATGAGCTGCTTCAACCCAACAAAACCATCACTGGGGAACGCTATCAACAACAATTGATGCAATTAAGCCGAGTATGGAAGCAAAAACGGCCAGATTACGCAAAAAGACAAATTGATTTTCCAGCACGACAACGCTCGGCCATATGTTGCGAAATCGGTCAAGGAAACGTTAGAAACGCTTAACTGGGATGTCCTACCACACCCGCCGTATTCTCTAGATTATCTCCTTCCGATTACTACCTATTTCGATCGATGCCTTATGGCCTGTCTGAGCAGCGCTTCCATTCTTATGAGCATACCAAAAAATGGGTTGATTCGTGAATAGCCTCAAAAGATGTGTCGAGGATTTTTTTTGTAAAAATACGGCTTTATTGTGAAAAAATGTTTACAAATTCATCATTCAAAATATTGTCCTTGATCGCTAGCCACTACTTTTTCCCATCTTTCTGGTAATAAATGGATTCCACGTCGAAAGAACGACACATCTTTTGAGGCTATCCACGAATCAACCCATTTTTTATTTATTATAATATTAGGTGGTAAACTTAGTTCCTGCGGTTTTTTTTGTTAAAAAAACTCATTTATTTCGACATCAAAAGCAAAAAATACATTAATCAAAGTATTTTCCCTCGCTAGCTATACATTTTTCCCATCTTTCGGGCAACGCGTAGATTCCGCGACGATAGAACGATTGGTCTTTTGACGCAATCCATTCGTCGATCCATTTTCGCACATCCTCGTAATTTCTGAAGTGTGTATCCACCAAGCCGTGCTGCATCGACCGGAACAAGTAATAGTCCGAAGGAGCTAAGTCTGGTGAATACGCTGGGTGCGGGAGAACTTCCCACTCGAGCTGCATCAGTGTTTCTTTGACGGCTTTGGCAACGTGTGGTCGAGCGTTGTCGTGCAAAAGCATGACTTTACGTCGATTGCTGGCTACTGCTGGCCTTTTTTCCAACAATGCTTCATTCAGACGGTTTAATTGTGATTGATATCGATCCCCCGTGATACTTTCGTTCGGTCTGAGTAGCTCATAATAAACGACGCCGTGCATATCCCACCAAATGCAAAGCATTGCTTTGTGGCCATGAATATTTCTCTTTGGTGTGGATGTCGATGGTTGGCCAGGGTCTACCCATGATTTTCTTCGTTTAGGATTATCGAAGTATATCCATTTTTCATCGCCAGTCACTATGCGCCACAAAAAACTCTTCTTTTTCTGCCTGGCGAGCAGAGAAATAGAGATGTTTAAGCGATTCGCAATGGCATTTGCGGTTAATTCGTGTGGTTCCCATTTTCCCTCCTTTTGAATTTTTCCCATTGCATGTAGACGTTAAAA
>NW_022639810.1:0-163 GCF_010583005.1 Odontomachus brunneus | reverse complement strand
AAACAGCCATCGGAGTAACATTTAATGCTGCAGACAATTCTTGGAGCGTTTGAGTAGAGTTTTCGTCCAATAATGCCTGCAAATCCGTGTCTTTTTCGGTTGGTCTGAGCGTTTTTTATCATTGACATCAAAATTACCACTCTTAAATCGCTGAAACCATACT
>NW_022639809.1:125423-125826 GCF_010583005.1 Odontomachus brunneus | reverse complement strand
GGAATGTCTCGAGTGCTAATCCCAAGATCTGCTGCTTATTTGTATTACTGCTTTTTTCCCCTATTTTCTAGATACACCACAAATAGTTTTAAAATGATATTCGGTCTTTTTGCGGAGCGCAGCGAGTGGTGTGGAACATGCAAAATCTTGTCGCGGGGGGGCACAGTGTACGTGCTCATTAGTAATAAGAATATCATGTGTCGCATTCTTTTTCTTGCGCATCTAATTGTCGAATGCATACGTTTGCAAAATCTTGTCGCGGGGACACAGTGTACATGCTCCATAGTAATAAGAATATCACGCAAGCGGCACGGGCGGTGTGGGGCGGCGCGGGGCGGCGCGGGTGGCGCGGGGCGGCGCGGGCGACGCGAGCGATGCGGGCGGCGCGGGCGCCGCGAAAACC
>NW_022639809.1:122563-125413 GCF_010583005.1 Odontomachus brunneus | reverse complement strand
CCGCCGCGGAAACCGCCGCGAAAACCGCCGCAGATCGGTAAAATGATCTATCGAAAGCAGATAGAAAAAATTATATCGGTAATTACCGATCATCAATATTATGTAAAGATGACAGTAAAAATTATGTAAAGAATATATATGTTGGTAAAAAATTAAAATGTTGGTATATAATATCGGTAATAAATTAACGATCGTTGGTATTATCGGGTAATTATATGTTGGTAAAAATTATATGTTGGTAAAAAAAAATTAAATGTTATATAAGATCGGTAAAAATTACCGACCCGTCGGGTAACATGCCACCCAATTACCGACCGATGATAATCCCCCCGCGGTCCCCCCCCCCCGTGACGTCATACCCCCCTCGCCCACGGTACCCCCCGCCCCTCACCCCCCCTCGGAGGACCATGGGTTAGAACCCCTATATAATACCTACTCTCGTTACTGGGCTGTCACAACGCTCGATAGGGATTATAGTGTGAGGATAACATGATTACTGTCATTATCGTCTTCGCGTGTTTTCTCATAATGTAGTGTCCGATATTCCATCATGCAAAATGGGATACGGTTTCAAATTTTACAAAAATCATCACGACGGAACGTAATCACACATGAATACGTTTGCGCGAACTCGTGTTACCGAGGGTCCAAACGTCAAAACGAACTACAAATTTGGTTGATTGTTCAATAGTTACCCAATATTGTACATCGGACAATGATTGCAATGTCATGTGTAGAGCTTATAAAGCATTCGATTATCATTGCGATGCGAATTCACATATATATCAACCGTTGAAAACTGATTTTCGCACACCCGATGAAAAACCGGTCACCGCGTGTGATGCGAAAAGAGGGGAATACGCTATGTTAGTCGGTTACTCGAATCTCGGCACCGCTTTATGGCAATGTGTGCAATTGTACAATCAGTTCCGTGGTAAATTTTGCGAAGGTGGAATTTTCGATATGGACGCTCGTGTACACAAACCATCTTATCGCGATTGTAAGAGTCCGGAAAAAACATTGCGAATGATATCAAAAATCGCCCGTCCGTACGATGTGCAATTACCTCATTGTATACCCTCGAATATGGTGCACTTTTACACCGACGATATGATCGCACAGTAAACAAAAAAAGACCCATTCAAAACTCAAGTGTGCGTTTGCTTTGTAACATAAGAGGGTCGTCACGAATTTCATAGAAAAAGCATGCGTTATTACAAACAGCGACGGATTAACACTAGAGGCAAACCTAGGCATTTTCCTAGGGCGGCAAATTTGAGGGGACGGCAAATTTTCGAAGATAGAAAATTTTCGCGGCCCCTGGCCGCTTGAGGCTCGACGGCCGAGCCGCCGACAACTCTACCAATGATGGCCGGTGACCGGTTATCAAGCCTCGAGCGGTAGTAGGGAGATATTAGGCGACGAAACGACGCTCAGAAATCAACTCCAGAGCATTTAATTCCGAGCACTGTTGTAATGCGATGCGCGAGCGAATCCTACTCTTCCTACTGCAATAATTCGCCGCCGCGAGACATATATCATTCAGCTCGCCGCAGAACATTAGTTGTTATTTAAAACATCGATATTTTTCGATATTTCTCCATGCCTATTTTCAATTTTTAATTCATTAACCAGGCTCCCTCAATGGTTCTAGATTATTACCCATAGGCCTTTGTTGTCATAAGATATTTTCTCTGAAAATTGCAAAGTTGCAAAGTCATAGTAGATCACTCTAATAAAGTTTTCATTTTTCAAGATTTTGAGTTTTTCGTTTCTGGACAGTTAAAAGTTTTAACTTAAAACGACCCAAATTTGGCGGGTTAAAATATTTATAAATATGTCCGGAAGGAAGAAATTAAGTGGAAATCAATATAAAAAAATGCATTAATGAAGAAAGCACGAAAATGAGGTCTTATCTAAACTGCGCAAATTAGATTCATTTGTTTCATCTGGAAATGATTCTAAAGTTACAAATAGTAGTAATGATAAATACGTTGAATCTAGTAAAAATGTTATGACAATAGTTAATATTAAAAAAACTGATTTTCTAGTTGTAAGCACACTAGAGACTACCATTACTTCCGAGAACGATTGCATGGACGTGAATAAATCACACGAAATTACGGACAATAATGAATCGCGTAATTAAGAAAACGATTGCATAGACGTGGATATATCATATTAAATTACAGATAATTATGAATCGCATAATTTAGAAATTCAAAACAAAGAAGTATTTTCGATAATTACCAGGTATGTAAATATAAAACCGGAATTTTTGTGTAGAAAATACACGTTTATTGTATGAAAATGATAAAAAATACTTTATTCGAAGTATTGCCCATCGCTAGCTATACATTTTTCCCACTTGTCTGACAATTTGTGGATGTCACTCCAAAAAAACTGTTGCTCTTTTGAGGCAAACCAGTCATCAAGCCATTTTCGTACATTTTCGTAAGAAGTGAAGCGCTGCTTAGCAAGTGCGTGTTCCATCGATTCAAATAAATAGTAATCGGGCGGAGCCAAGTCTGGTGAATAAGCCGCATGCGAAAGTATTTCCCAACTAAACGCCTCAATCGTTTCCTTGACTAGTTTTGCTGTGTGTGATGGTGCATTATCATGAAGCAAAATCACTTTGTGTTGCCTTTTTTTATATTCTGGTCGTTTTTTACGCAAAACTTGATTCAAATCGGGTGTATATCAGTTGGACACGGGGTAATTGGACACAGTCCAATCACAAGTCGCTGTTCCAAGGGACCCTACAAATGTCTCTAATCACACGGTGCTGTGATTGGCTGTGTCCAAATGCACCGTGTCCAAGTGCACCGCTCCCATTCAAATCAATCATTT
>NW_022639809.1:116552-122553 GCF_010583005.1 Odontomachus brunneus | reverse complement strand
CTTGAGGGGTTAAATACTTGATAGTTTGAAGAGGGAGACCTGCATTTTTCAGAAGAGAAGATGTTTTCTTCTCTATGCTGGATGTTGGGTTGCGTTTGAGTTTCCTGTAGACTTTTTGGTCTGAGAGTAAACTGTTGATTTTACTGCAATAGTCTTCCCTGTTCATAACTACAGTAGCGTTCCCTTTGTCTGCTGGTAAAATTAGGATCTTGTTGTTTTGTTTCAGACCGTGGAGAGCTCGGCGTTCTTCTTTGTTTATATTTTGTTTGGGAAGTTTGGCTTTGCGTAGGATGTTGGTTGTTCGATTTCTGATGTCATTGCTTGCCTCTAAAGGAAGGTAAAAAATAGCCGTTTCAATTTGGCTGATGATTTCTTCCGTAGGGATACTAGAAGGAGTGACAGCAAAATTATGTCCCTTAGCTAGAACAGCAACTTCGGATGGTGATAGGTCTTGATCGCTAAGATTCTTAACTGTATGTGTGAGAACTGACATTTGAGTCTGTGGATTGATCTTATCATACTTGCTCTTCTGTTTTTGTGTTCTTGCCTCAGCTGAGTGAACAGCTTGTTCGTGAGTAACTCGATCCAGTGTCAGCCACAGCTCAGGCTCCAACGATTTTGCAAGAGAGAGTGTAATCATTTGTTGTCGGTAGCGTTCAGTATTAACGGTTTGGCAGTTCATAACAGATCACACCTTTCTGAACCCACCAAACACAGAACATTGTCTTCCCTTCATAGCGATTTCGCCTTGCAGTCGATGTCGATGGTTCGCCTGGAGTTATCCCTGATCTTTTACGCTTAGGATTCTCAAAATATATCCACTTTTCATCGCCAGTCACAATTCGATGGAGAAATGACTTTCTTTTGTAGCTGGTGAGCAGCATTTCGCAAGTGGTTTTTCGGTTTTCCTACTGTCTTTCATTCAGTTCATGTGGAACCCATTTTCCCATCTTCTGGATCTTTCCCATGGCTTGCAAACGTATGGAGACGGCTTCTCGTGTCACATTTAATTGATTCGCGAGTTGTTGCGTTTGAGTGTCATCCTCATCCAACAATGCTTGCAATTCGCTGTCTTCAAACTTTTTCGGTGGTCTTCTAGGTTCTTCGTTTCTCACGTCAAAATCGCCACTTTTGGATTTTTTAAACCACTCAAAGTACTATGATTTACCAAGAGCATGCTCACCGACAAGCATTCGATGCGATTCTGCAGCAGTTTTCTTCAAATGGTAACAGAAATTCAATGCTGTCCGCAAATCGTAGTTTCCAAGCACAAAATTCGATATGTTCAACGCTATTACAAACTATGCTGTTGTATGAAACTTGTATTGTTGTGAGTTGAAAATCTTTGTCAGAGATGTCAACAAGGAAATGGCACCAATGACGCGGTTTGACGGTAACTACATTGACAGCTAGGGCCATCTATGGGCAAATTCCGGTTTCATATTTACAGACCTGGTAGTAATGATCCAGCAAAGTGGGTATTGAATGATTTTACAATTGAATACTTATCCACACATAATATTCAACAAAATATAGATATCGATTTTGGAAATTCTAAAAGATATTAGGTTTGTTCACGTCGCATGCCCCATCATGCTCCTACTCGCTCCAACGCACTCCAATTCGTTCGTGTCACCGGAACCAATATGGCGACTAAGCGTTTGCGTCGCGTTAGAGCATACCTTAAGGAGCAGTTAGGAATATGCTCTAGTTGCCTCAGCTTCGAAGGTGGTGCAGTTGGGGCTGAGTTGGGGCATACGCCCCAGTTGTATACATACGCACGCGTAATAAAAATAACGGATGTGTTAAAATAGGTAAGTGATGAGGTTAGACTAATAAGACTTAATTTTTTATTTAGTAGGTCTGAGATACTCTCTCTCTCTCTCTCTCTCTCTCTCTCTCTCTCTCTCTCTCTCTGTGTGTGTGTGTGCGCGCGTGTGCGTTTACGCGTGCGCGTGTGTGTGTAAACTATATATATATATATATATATATATATATATATTTGCAACAATTTTTATTTTAAAAATTATTATCTGTACAATAATTAATATTATTTTCACCATCGTATAAGTTTCACATTTTCTTAAAATTGGACATTATATTATACAAAAATATATACTATATTATTGATCTTTTTTTTTGTAACAGTCTGCAGCAAGAGAAATTGATAACTAAATCAATTATTAGGACCTTAACTTAGTTTTCGCCCGCAAATATTAGATGGCAATGCAAACAGTTCTAGTAGTCATTACTAACGAAACAGGTAGTTTGTGATTAATTTCGACATTTCTCGATAACATTCAGTCAGCATACACAATTATTTTCCTAAACAACAATTTCTTTTGCTTTGTGAAAAAACACTTTATCGCGTTCCATTTTTCACAAAGCAAAAGAAATTGTTGTTTAGGAAAATAATTGTGTATGCTGACTGAATGTTATCGAGAAATGTCGAAATTAATCACAAACTACCTGTTTCGTTAGTAATGACTACTAGAACTGTTTGCATTGCCATCTAATATTAGGACCTTAACTTAGTTTCCGCCCAAAAAATACTGAGAAAAAGCATTTATTGGGCGGAAACTAAGTTAAGGTCCTAATATTAGATGGCAATGCAAACAGTTCTAGTAGTCATTACTAACGAAACAGGTAGTTTGTGATTAATTTCGACATTTCTCGATAACATTCAGTCAGCATACACAATTATTTTCCTAAACAACAATTTCTTTTGCTTTGTGAAAAAACACTTTATCGCGTTCCATTTTTCACAAAGCAAAAGAAATTGTTGTTTAGGAAAATAATTGTGTATGCTGACTGAATGTTATCGAGAAATGTCGAAATTAATCACAAACTACCTGTTTCGTTAGTAATGACTACTAGAACTGTTTGCATTGCCATCTAATATTTGCGGGCGGAAACTAAGTTAAGGTCCTAATATTAGATGGCAATGCAAACAGTTCTAGTAGTCATTACTAACGAAACAGGTAGTTTGTGATTAATTTCGACATTTCTCGATAACATTCAGTCAGCATACACAATTATTTTCCTAAACAACAATTTCTTTTGCTTTGTGAAAAAACACTTTATCGCGTTCCATTTTTCACAAAGCAAAAGAAATTGTTGTTTAGGAAAATAATTGTGTATGCTGACTGAATGTTATCGAGAAATGTCGAAATTAATCACAAACTACCTGTTTCGTTAGTAATGACTACTAGAACTGTTTGCATTGCCATCTAATATTTGCGGGCGGAAACTAAGTTAAGGTCCTAATATTAGATGGCAATGCAAACAGTTCTAGTAGTCATTACTAACGAAACAGGTAGTTTGTGATTAATTTCGACATTTCTCGATAACATTCAGTCAGCATACACAATTATTTTCCTAAACAACAATTTCTTTTGCTTTGTGAAAAAACACTTTATCGCGTTCCATTTTTCACAAAGCAAAAGAAATTGTTGTTTAGGAAAATAATTGTGTATGCTGACTGAATGTTATCGAGAAATGTCGAAATTAATCACAAACTACCTGTTTCGTTAGTAATGACTACTAGAACTGTTTGCATTGCCATCTAATATTTGCGGGCGGAAACTAAGTTAAGGTCCTAATATTAGATGGCAATGCAAACAGTTCTAGTAGTCATTACTAACGAAACAGGTAGTTTGTGATTAATTTCGACATTTCTCGATAACATTCAGTCAGCATACACAATTATTTTCCTAAACAACAATTTCTTTTGCTTTGTGAAAAAACACTTTATCGCGTTCCATTTTTCACAAAGCAAAAGAAATTGTTGTTTAGGAAAATAATTGTGTATGCTGACTGAATGTTATCGAGAAATGTCGAAATTAATCACAAACTACCTGTTTCGTTAGTAATGACTACTAGAACTGTTTGCATTGCCATCTAATATTTGCGGGCGGAAACTAAGTTAAGGTCCTAATATTAGATGGCAATGCAAACAGTTCTAGTAGTCATTACTAACGAAACAGGTAGTTTGTGATTAATTTCGACATTTCTCGATAACATTCAGTCAGCATACACAATTATTTTCCTAAACAACAATTTCTTTTGCTTTGTGAAAAAACACTTTATCGCGTTCCATTTTTCACAAAGCAAAAGAAATTGTTGTTTAGGAAAATAATTGTGTATGCTGACTGAATGTTATCGAGAAATGTCGAAATTAATCACAAACTACCTGTTTCGTTAGTAATGACTACTAGAACTGTTTGCATTGCCATCTAATATTAGGACCTTAACTTAGTTTCCGCCCAATAAATGCTTTTTCTCAGTATTTTTTGGGCGGAAACTAAGTTAAGGTCCTAATAGAACATTATGATGGCACATCCGAAAAATACTATTTCATTAATAATTTTTTTAAATCAAATTAATCTTTATTAGAGATAGATCAAATAAGGTTAGAACGTTCTTCATCAGTACTCACTCTCTATTTCGTTTTCGTTCGCATCATCAAATAAATCATTAATAGCTGCCAAAGGCACAAAATTTTCAGCAAAAAAATTGTCATTTATTTCATTTACTATAACGCGGAAAACAGCAAAAAAACCTGTAACGGATCCATGCTGCAACATGTTGCTGAAAAAGGAGCGAAAGTCGGAAGTGCCAGAAAGTGCTCAAGTCTGTTCGCGTCACTGAGCGTTGGTACACATGACTTCATTTGCTCCAACCGTTATCTTACTCGTGATCCAAGTACTCCTTGGTTTACATTTGAGTACGCGACGCGAACAAACCTATTATAATATATAATACAAGTCGTAATGCAAGTCGTACTTTAACAAAAAATATTTTTGAGTGGCGTCTTCTAAATGGTGAGGTAATGCCTAGAAAATAGCTTATATATTCAGAAAGCAAGGAAGCTGTGTTCTGTGCCCCGTGTAGACTATTTGGAGGAACCTCCAGTCTGGCAACGAATGGTTACAATGACTGGAAAAATGTCTTTGTTCGAATACGCGAACATGAAAATTCAACTGAGCACAAAACATGTGAACTTAAAATGATAAAGAAGTAAGATTTCTGAAAGAATTGATGCTGATTTAGAATTTCAATTGCAAGAAGAAATAAATTATTGGACAAATGTATTGAAAAGAGTTGTGTCAGTTGTAAAAAAAACTTTCAAGTAGAGGACTTGCTTTTCGAGGCAGGGATGAAAAATTTGGGTCACTTCATAATGGTAACTATATGATGGCTCTTGAACTTATAGCAGAATTTGATCCATTTTTAGCTAATCATATAAAAAAGTATGGAAATGCAGGTCGCGGAATAGTCTCTTATCTTTCTTCTCAAACGTCCAATGAATTTGTAAAATTGATGGCAACTGAAGTGAGTGCACAAATTATTACAGAAGTAAAGAAAGCCAAATATTTTTCAATTAGCGTTGATTCAACTCCCGATATATCGCATATTGATCAATTATCTTTTATATTAAGATATGTAAATGACAATGATGGTATACGGGTAAAGTGTTTTATTTGTTTTTTTATCAAATACTGGTCATAAGTCTAAACAATTAGCTGATGCTGTCTTTTCTACGTTAGTTAATTATGATTTGGACATTGCCAACTGTCGAGGGCAGTCCTATGATAATGCCAGTAACATGTTTGCCAAATATAACGGATTGCAAGCAAGAATAAAAAATAAAAATCAATATGCGCTATACGTGCCATGTTCTGCGTATTCTTTAAATTTGATTGACGTATGCGCAGCAGAAAGTTGTCATGAAGCATGTAATTTTTTTTGGTAAATATAAAGAAAAGGGGAGCCACCTCGGATAGGCTTCACCTTGACATATGTTGTCAAGGTCATGGTCCTGAGTAACAATCAAAAGGTTTTAACCGGCGCTCGTTGTTCATTAAAAAGTTATTAACAAAAGAAGTTGTATAAAATGGATTACATTGCTACTTCATATACATATGCACCCACCGCGAGCCTGCCCTGTCGGGCAGGCGAGCGCACGGGCGGCCAAATACTGTGTGTGTGTGTGTGTGTG
>NW_022639809.1:113891-116425 GCF_010583005.1 Odontomachus brunneus | reverse complement strand
CACACACACACACACACACAGTATTTGGCCGCCCGTGCGCTCGCCTGCCCGACAGGGCAGGCTCGCGGTGGGTGCATATGTATATGAAGTAGCAATGTAATCCATTTTATACAACTTCTTTTGTTAATAACTTTTTAATGAACAACGAGCGCCGGTTAAAACCTTTTGATTGTTACTCAGGACCATGACCTTGACAACATATGTCAAGGTGAAGCCTATCCGAGAGAGGTGGCTCCCCTTTTCTTTATATTTACCTTTTTTTTCAATTCTCCAGCATTTTACACATTTTTTTTCTGCGTCAACTCACCAGTGGGAGATATTGTTATCTACTTTAAAACCAGGCAATATAGTAATAAAAAGAATGTCTGATACTCGATGGTCATCTCGAGCGGAAGCTTGTCGCAGTTTGATTGAAAACTGGGATTCCATAATTAAAACTTTAAATACAATAAATTGAAATACTGCCGAGAAACCGGCTACTCGTAATAAAGCTGCAGGATTATTGAAACAAATGAGTCGATTTGAAACTGTCTTTATGGCTGTATTTTGGAACTCAATAATGGATCGATTTCAAATAACTAGCAAAAAATTGCAAGATGTTGATATTGACATACAAACAGTTGTGGAACTTTATAGTTCATTAACAGGATACATTAATTCACTACGAAATTTATTTGATATGTTTGAAGAGAAAGCAAAGGAGAAATCTGAAGTCGAAGATTATGAATTTGACACAAGACGAAAAAGAAAGCGTAAACTTCCATTTGATGAGATATCGGAAATTGAAACAGAAATCTGTGGTAAAAAACAGTTTAGACGAGATACATTTTTTTGTTATAATAGATCGTTAAAACGATAGAGGTAAGTAGCAATATCGTTAAAACAATAGTGGAAAGTACCAATATACTCGAAAATGAAAGACATTCCCTTTTAAGTTATAGTAAACTTCTTCGAATTCGAAATATACATTTTATATATCCAAATATCGATATAGCTTGTCGAATATTTGTTTGCACGTCGGATACAAACTGCTCTTCAGAACGGTCATTTTCCGCGTTAAAAAGGATTAAAAACTGTTTAAGGGCTAATTTGGGTGATAACAAATTAAATAATTTTTCTATTCTGACAATTAAAAGTGATCTAACAATCTCAACATATTTTAATAAATTAATCAGTGATTTTACAGTAAAGAAGTGTACAAAGAAACAAATATAATAAAAACAAGTAATTAACAAAAGTGTATAAAAAAAAGATAAAAACAAATAAAAATTTTAAAAATATAAAAATAAGAATAAAAAAAGTTAAAAATGCAAAAATACAAAAAGAATAAAAAGAAATAAAAAAAAATAAAAAAGTAAAAAAAAGTAAAAAAATAAAAAAAGTAAAAAAAAGGAGTGTAAAATCCTATTTGCAAACCTCCTCGTGGTGCACTCTGAGGTCGTGAAAATATTTTTTAAATATATGTTTTTACCAGCTAATGCAGGGGTAACAGAAAATTGTAATATATTTTGTACCAATTTTTTTTTTGTTTTGCGGTTCTACAGCTGACACTGCGCTTATATCTTGGATTAGGGACGGCAAAATGTACGCTGCCTAGGAGCGCCAAAATGTTTAATCCGTCGCTGATTACGAGCATCTCAATGGTATATACGCCAGACCGGGTGTACATCAGTTGGACACGGGGCAATTGGACACAGTCCAATCACAAGTCGCTGTTCCAAGGGACCCTACAAATGTCTCTAATCACACGGTGCTGTGATTGGCTGTGTCCAAATGCACCGTGTCCAAGTGCACCGCTCCCCGCCAGACCACTTACAAGTAATACTAGGGAAGTGATAATCACCGATTTTCCTGAAACTGCGCATACAAGTAGTTCTTCAAAAACTATTAGACACGTATTTTTTTGTTTTTCCCCAAAAACGAATTTTGGGGTAGAAATCGCCCCTACAAATTTTGGTGGGGGGGAGGTAAGAGGTACTTTACAAATTGTTTGTAGGATTCGTATGAAATTTGGAAAATCTAGGGCTTTTTGGCCTCGCTGATTTCGAATTTGAAGTCAGTTTTTGAAAATTCAAAATGGCGGATCCAATACGACAGACGGATTTTCATTTTTTTTAAGGATTTTTATGAAACATGGTATCTAGGGGTTTTTGGCCTTGCTGATTACGAATCTAAAGTCAGTTTTCGAAAATTCAAAATGGCGGATCCAATACGACAGACGGATTTTCATTTTTTTTAAGGATTTTTATGAAACATGGTATCTAGGGGTTTTTGGCCTTGCTGATTACGAATCTAAAGTCAGTTTTCGAAAATTCAAAATGGCGGATCCAATACGACAGACGGATTTTCATTTTTTTTAAGGATTTTTATGAAACATGGTATCTAGGGGTTTTTGGCCTTGCTGATTACGAATCTAAAGTCAGTTTTCGAAAATTCAAAATGGCGGATCCAATATGGCGGACGGATTTTAATTTTATTAAGAATTTCTATGAAACATAGTACGTAGGGGTTTTTGGCCTCGCTGATTACAAATA
>NW_022639809.1:113631-113881 GCF_010583005.1 Odontomachus brunneus | reverse complement strand
AATTGTTGAAAAGACATTATATAAGGCAGAAAACATCGTCGCCTTAGCGTCAAAATCAGGGAAATTGACATCAGACATTGCCATTAAATGGTTTTCTGATGTTTTCTTACCAAATGCTGAAACGAACTCCGTTCTTTTATTAGATTCTTGGACTGGCCAAACTAAAACCAAATTTGACAATATAGATAGAGGAAATAAAAGTGTTAAAATTCTGACGATTCCAGCTGGAACTACTGGCTTAATTCAGCCA
>NW_022639809.1:113500-113621 GCF_010583005.1 Odontomachus brunneus | reverse complement strand
GTAAGTTTATTGTAATTGTTACGTATCTTGATTACTTCTGTGGTATGCTACATTCAGCGTTACTCATTGTCAGGAAGAACGCCGTGGACTTCTTTGTAATAAGAAAAAAATAATTTTTGGA
>NW_022639809.1:112919-113490 GCF_010583005.1 Odontomachus brunneus | reverse complement strand
AAACAATGTCCTTAAAATACAGTCCTTAATCCATAATCAATTTTCCTCTCCTAAATTTCGAAATTTGTTCAAATACGCTTGGTGGAAAAGTGGGTATATTGCAGAAAAACAAGAAAAATGCGAAACTCCCGTAGATTTCTGTTTCAAAAATTGCAATATCATCTGTAAATTTTGCAAAGATGTTGGACTAATGAGATGTGCTTGGTGTAATGTATCAATGTGCATGCAACACTTTTTTGCAATTACAGATGATAACCCTCCACATTATTGCACCAATTTTATAGAGTACCCGAAAAGTGAGAGGCAAGGGGACTCACAGCAAAAACCTCCCGAAAAGTGAGAGGCAAGGAGACTCACAGCAAAAACCTCCCGAAAAGTGAGAGGCAAGGGAACTCACATAAAAAAACTCCCGATATTGTGAAAGGCAAGGGAACTCACAGCAAAAAACTCCCGATATTGTGAGAGGCAAAGGAACTCACAGCAAAAACCTCCCGAAAAGTGAGAGGCAAGGAGACTTACTTTTAATAAAGCACCCCAATGGGAACAAAAAGCTACTACGTCCACGTCGTTG
>NW_022639809.1:112242-112909 GCF_010583005.1 Odontomachus brunneus | reverse complement strand
TCAGCAGCCATATCTTCTCACATGTAAGATTCATCTTTAAAATAATAAAGTAGACGCCTTATGTTTCTTGAATATTTTTTAATCTTTATAACACATTTAAATCAGTTGTATTTATACTGCAAGAGCAGGTAAGTATTGATTGTGCCACATAACATACATTTGTAGATGTCAGTCAACCCAGCAGCTATATCTGCTTACACATAAGATCGAATCGGTCTGTCCAGAATTGGCGTAGCGGAGTATAATACATTTAAATAGTATAATATTTTAACATTTTAATAGTATAGTACATTTAATTCAGTTGTATTTATACTGCAATAGCAGGTAAGTATTGGTTTTTACTTTCTTTTTTTTACAGTATAAGAAGAACTTTTTAAAACTCAATATTAGGTAAGTTTAATTTTAAACTAACGCCATCATTGGTCAAAGGAAAAAACCTTCAAAAATGTCGATGAACCCAAAAAATATTGTTCTCTTATTACAACAAAGTTTTAATCGTCCAGAATACAATCTGGGAATAGTAATTATAGAAGAAGAAAGATTATTTGCTCTTCATTTAGAGAATTTAATCAAAGAATCTGTTGACACCCAAATATTCTTTGAAAGTTTTGATAGCTTAAGTTTTAATGAAAATAGTGCCAATCCTGATGCAGTTCTTGTTGATGAG
>NW_022639809.1:112018-112232 GCF_010583005.1 Odontomachus brunneus | reverse complement strand
GGGTAATGCTAAAAGTAGTTCAAAAAAGAATTTCTGATTCGTAATCAGCGAGGCCAAAAACCCCTAGATACCATGTTTCATAGAAATCCTTAAAAAAGATGAAAATTCGTCCGCTATATTGGATCCGCCACTTTGAATTTTCAAAAACTGACTTCAGATTCGTAATCAGCGAGACCAAAAACCCTTGCATACCATGTTTCATAGAAATTCTTAA
>NW_022639809.1:95296-111685 GCF_010583005.1 Odontomachus brunneus | reverse complement strand
AATGGGAGGAACAAATTAAAATGGGTGGTACAAGAAGTGACAAATTATTAAAAATTTCTAATTATGTCTTGGATCAATTTAAACTTGCCACTGAAAAATC
The DNA here is from genome assembly GCF_010583005.1 of Odontomachus brunneus. Classification (NCBI taxonomy): domain Eukaryota; kingdom Metazoa; phylum Arthropoda; class Insecta; order Hymenoptera; family Formicidae; genus Odontomachus; species Odontomachus brunneus. The sequence continues at coordinate 111,585 of NW_022639809.1, read as the reverse complement.
GCTTCCAGTCCATGATAATGATTTGAAAAGATGGGCTCTACAGGCTCGTGAAAAAGTTGATTTGTCACTTAAATTATTTACTGCGTCAACTTTTTGGGTGCATAATTTTAAAATCAAACATGGCATTGTGTCAAGAAAAATAAATAAGTTTGTAACCCAAAAATATGTGTCAGCAAAGGCAGAGATTATACAAAAATCTCATGAATTTGTTTCTAAAGTGAAATCAGAGGTTTTATTAGTAGGTGAGAACAATGTGTTTAATTCCGATCAATCCGGATTTAATTTAGAAACGCATGCCGGACGAACACTTGCTTTGAAAGGCTCCATGAAAGTCGAATGTTTAGCAAAGTCCTTGAATTCTTTAACTCATAGTTACACCATTCAGCCTATTGTTTCCGCTGATGGAGAGTTAAAGTCACCTATGCTAATAGTCTTACAAGAGACAGGTGGCAAATTTGGACCAATTGTTGAAAAGACATTATATAAGGCAGAAAACATCGTCGCCTTAGCGTCAAAATCAGGGAAATTGACATCAGACATTGCCATTAAATGGTTTTCTGATGTTTTCTTACCAAATGCTGGAACGAATTCCGTTCTTTTATTAGATTCTTGGACTGGCCAAACTAAAACCAAATTTGACAATATAGATAGAGGAAATAAAAGTGTCAAAATTCTGACGATTCCAGCTGGAACTACTGGCTTAATTCAGCCACTGGACGTTTACGGTTTTAGATTATGGAAAAATTTTTTGAGACAATTTTCAGACATAGTAATTCTATATGGCTATGATGTCAACTTACACTTGAGAAACAATGTCCTTAAAATACAGTCCTTAATCCATAATCAATTTTCCTCTCCTAAATTTCGAAATTTGTTCAAATACGCTTGGTGGAAAAGTGGGTATATTGCAGAAAAACAAGAAAAATGCGAAACTCCCGTAGATTTCTGTTTCAAAAATTGCAATATCATCTGTAAATTTTGCAAAGATGTTGGACTAATGAGATGTGCTTGGTGTAATGTATCAATGTGCATGCAACACTTTTTTGCAATTACAGATGATAACCCTCCACATTATTGCACCAATTTTATAGAGTACCCGAAAAGTGAGAGGCAAGGGGACTCACAGCAAAAACCTCCCGAAAAGTGAGAGGCAAGGAGACTCACAGCAAAAACCTCCCGAAAAGTGAGAGGCAAGGGAACTCACATAAAAAAACTCCCGATATTGTGAAAGGCAAGGGAACTCACAGCAAAAAACTCCCGATATTGTGAGAGGCAAAGGAACTCACAGCAAAAACCTCCCGAAAAGTGAGAGGCAAGGAGACTTACTTTTAATAAAGCACCCCAATGGGAACAAAAAGCTACTACGTCCACGTCGTTGTTCCTGGGTAATGCTAAAAGTAGTTCAAAAAAGAATTTCTGATTCGTAATCAGCGAGGCCAAAAACCCCTAGATACCATGTTTCATAGAAATCCTTAAAAAAGATGAAAATTCGTCCGCTATATTGGATCCGCCACTTTGAATTTTCAAAAACTGACTTCAGATTCGTAATCAGCGAGACCAAAAACCCTTGCATACCATGTTTCATAGAAATTCTTAATAAAATGAAAATCCGTCCGCCATATTGGATCCGCCATTTTGAATTTTCGAAAACTGACTTTAGATTCGTAATCAGCAAGGCCAAGAACCCCTAGATACCATATTTCATAGAAATCCTTAAAAAAAATGAAAATTCGTCCACCATATTGGATCCGCCATTTTGAAGTTTCAAAAACTGACTTCAAATTCAAAATCAGCGAGGCCAAAAAGCCCTAGATACCAAATTTTATACGAATCCTACAAACAGTTTGTAAAGTACCTCTTACCCCCCCATTAAAATTTGTAGGGGCGATTTCTACCCCAAAATTCGTTTTTGGGGAAAAACAAAAAAATACGTGTCTAATAGTTTTTGAAGAACTACTTGTATGCGCAGTTTCAGGAAAATCGGTGATTATCACTTCCCTAGTGTTACTTGTTAGTACGAACGTATTTAAGTCGCTTGAACTGACCGATACGGAAGTAGAGCACGCGAGAAAATAAACGAGGATAGTAATCGTAATAGAAACAGTAATAATAGCCATGGCGCGTACGTGCCAGGAGCACGGCGTGGTCCTGATGAGGACACGCGTATAGTTGCCCGGCGCCTCCGCACTGGGAAGAAAATCCCCCCTTCCGGAGGAAGGTAGTCACTCAGAGTATGAAGACGCTGACCCGTCTCCTCTCGTGAGCGTTGGAATCAAGTCTGAATGAGAGTCAGCTCTGTTTGACGTGGGAGCAACAGAGGCTGAATCTGAGATGATATACAGGCGAGCGGAACTCGCCTGAACAGTCTCGCACGCGGCAAGACTAAGTGTCGTGGTGACTTAAACGCGAATGTAACTCGTGTGCTTGAATCGCGGGGAAGTCTAAGCTTTACGTTGACTTGAAGGCGAGCGTGGCTCGTGCTCCTGATGTCGCCGATGCGACAAAGACTAAGGTTTGCAGGGACTTAGCCGCGAGTGGAGTTCGCGAGTGTGCGACGGCGTATAAGTCTCGCGTCGACTTATACGTGACCGTAACTTGCGTTGATATTGCCGCGGGTGTGACTAACCCTGAGTCTCGTTGAAACTAGAAGCGAGTATATGCTCGTGTGTTGAGTCGCGGATGCGACGAGGTATAAAGTCTGGAGTCGACTTATCAGCGAACGTGGTTCGCGTGAGTGCTGCATTCCTGGCAGCAGAGTTTCAAAAGAAAACCTACGAATCGCGCGGAGTCGTGAGCCCGACAGTACAGCGTTCTGTCGGGCTGATACAGTTGTTTGCGATAATTGAGCTATCGCAAACGGAAAGCGTCCACCGCGGTGGAGGTGAGGTCCGAGGTAATCCGAATGGTCGCGCGAAGCCTTCTCTCAATCGGCGATCCTATTGAGAAGGTGGAGATCCGTGGAGTCACCTAAATGTCTCGTACCCACAAATGCCAAAGTGTCTCAGACACTCTGAAGACAATAAAGATCAATGCAGTGATGCAAAAGAATACCTCTCGCCTGAGGCAACAGCCCAACGTGCTTGCGCGCTCAAGAAGGCCAGCTAGGTAGAGTTCAAAATAATACCTCAACGAGGCAGTGACCAGATGTGCTACCGCAGTCAAAAGGCGTCGAGTGGTCTCGCGCGGCGCCTTATATAAGCGCCTAAGCGAGATTTGACCGCGAGTAACAGCTCCGGCTAACGCCGTCGCCGCGTCGCGGTGACGGTGCGCACTGGCGGCGGGAGGCCGGCGACTGCGAGTCGAGCGGCGCCTGGGGCCCGGCCGTCCGCCGTACACGCTCCGTGAAGACGTAAACGTTCCGTCCCGAACAAATTGTTTATTTCTTCACATACATATCTATCTTAATAATCGTGTAAGTGAAATCTCAGCGCCACGCCATATTTCATCAAAGGTTCACAATTCGTAACAAATATACTACGTTATATATAATGTTGTTAATTATATTCATTGTCACAATAGTAATAATCGATGGTCGAGTCATTACACAATTGCAGAAACGTGGCGAGAATGATCGAAGAATAACTTCCGCGCGCATGTTATTCGATTCGATAGACGCGAAAAACAATGTAAAAATTCATCTCGTTTATGACTTTGGGCATAAAAAAATCGTGTTATTTTGCACCGATGGCACATCAATCGTAATTGATCGCACATATCACATTCCTGATACGAAGTGTTTCCTCGTGCGTTTCGATGCGCAAGCCACATTGAATCGCCGTCGTTATGCAAAAGATAACATACGCGACGATGGTGACGACGATAATTATGGCGATAAAGTATTATCATTTACAATATTAGATCGAACGCAAGTCGATGATGTGCACGATGAGATATTTTCACCCGCGAATCTTTTGCGCGCTTGGGGTAAAAAACGATTACTCGTAAGTTTATCATCGCCCGATGTGATTAGTTTGCGTTTTCCCAATTTATCGACGTCCATATCCATTCGCATTCCGGAGTATTTAGTGTATCGTTTATGGCACAATTCGACGACAACTGGTAGCATGCGTATAATTTTTGAATCGAAAACGCCATGTGGAGACGCGAAACAAGAGCAATAAGGCGATTATCTAGTACATTACGTTAACGTGATGCGTCTAGGCGCAGTTAGTGTACCGGAGCGCAATTCTCCAGCGTATAAAAGAACGATTCCTATGCGCTGGGTTTGCAAAGATATACACGATGAATCACCTACAATCGAAATGGATATATCATGAGAGTTCCACGGGGTTTGATTATGCTCATCTCTTTCGACGTGATGTTCCATTCGCAATGTTGTTATCGTCAGCAATATTTGCCTCTCCTTTACGATGATGCCTATGGCTGAGAGTATTTGCTGATGACGACAATGCCTGTTCCGGGGACGTTACATTTTGACAATCTTGTCTACAAAAGGATGACGTTGTTGTTGACGACGATGGCGACGTCGTCAATATGACGTGAGTAGAAGTGCGGTTAAATACTTCAAGAGAATCCGATTGTACATAACTTTGTACATGACGTTGCACATAAGGATACGTTGCGACTAGAGGTAGGCGATTATTACTTTGAACACCGATAGATATTTGAGGAGGCAATGTTCCTCCGCGAAACGACGATTGCTGTTGTTGTTGCATTTGTTGTTGATTGTGCAATGATTGCGGCGCAACAACAGAAGGTATTATTGTCGATATCACTACCATTAGTGACGATGACGACGACGATAATGATATTGCTATCGGTATTGTTGAAGATGTTTGCATCGCCGCAGATCGATCCCAATTTCCTTGTTGTTCCATTTGTTGTGGCGACGTGTTCGCCGCATCTTGTTGCTGTTGAGCAACAGAAGCATTTTGTATAATGGAATAAACGACATTTTGCGCGTATTAAATACAATCGGCGAGATGATCCGACGTATTCAAAATAGCATTCGCATACACGTAACTCACTTTTCGGACCTAATCAACGTCAAAAATCGACAATAACATGTGTGCGATTACGTGTAAAAATTTTGCTTCTTGTTGTATCATTACTGTGCCAAATCACATCGAAAACTTGAGTGAGATGTATATTGTCGACGAGCGAATATTGTTTCACGTTCGCAGAATTCGACCAAACGTGTACCCGATTGTAAACGGTCATCGATGACTATCGATAAATATGTGTTATACATTATGATGAGCGATTATCCGACGAGAATGTTGTACATAAAACGATCCAAATTATGCCGTTACTCGTATTGCATCATTCCACACACTGTAGTGACAATGTTACGTTGCACAAATAGTTGAATAGCCATATTCCATCGGTAACTGGGCAATACGGTCTCGTATAATAATGTAATGTCTGGATTTCGTCCGGTCTACGATATAATACCTTGTATCTCGTCGAGAATCATGGGTGAAATATTCTATAGTTCTATCATAAGTTCACGAGCGCATTGGAATACAGATTGTAGCCATATGATTTAATGTTCCATCGCATCATTAGAAAGAAGTTAGGATAAAGTAGCTACGGAATCGTCGTCATCACCATCATTTCCAACCAATTTGACGATGTCCGAAATAGTTTCAGAGGAACGATCTGCGGAACCTCTGCCGCCGCCACTGTTACCTCCGAAAAATAAATTAAACATGACTTCACCGAATGAATCTAATTCTTCTTCTACCGATTCCAGTGACTCCCTTTCATGACAAATAGATAATGCTCCTCGAAGTATTATCGTCGCTTCACTACGAGATTAATAACGCAAGAATTGAAAATAATATTGTAAATGTTGTTGATGGTGGTGATAATGGCGTTGCGGCAACGATCATGACGTCGTCAGGAAGTTCAATTGTTCCTATTTCAGAAATTTCCACTATGCATCACGACGAGAAACGACAACGATGACGACGTAACAGCAGCAAGACTAACAAAGTCACAACATTAGAGCGCAAATAATATACATTATTCGACGGATCAATGAAATGCGTTAAATGTTGTATTCCATTTAAGATTTGATTGTCTTGTACGTAAATTAAACAAAATGGTATTTAAGCGAAATCGAATGTGTCAACAAAACGCATCCACGACAACAGACTCGTTATTATCCATCATTGACATCGATAGTTCCATCGTCGTCATCGTCGCGCGATAGTATCAAAGACTTGGAAGACAATGTGGAAATAGTAAAATCTTCATGATGTGTGACGATAATAAAGTTTTATCTTTAGAATTAAAGTTGCGTTTTTCTTGAGTAGCAGCAGCAGACGATTGAACGAGTTGATTTTTGGACTTTTTTTTAGCAGCGATTGCGCGCGCGCGATATATTTAGATCACGCAAAATGTTATGTTTTGATCGTCGAATAGGAGAGGTGCACTATACAGGTGCACGAAAGAACTATTATCCATCAGAATGATGATGATCGCTGTGGCGAACCGCGATCACATTGGAGCATGATGCGAGTAAATATGAATTTGTTTCAATTCGAGTAGCGCCCACAGTAGCAACAACAACAACAAGCAGCAGCAACAATATAAATTTTAAAACTTCTTGGCACATGGATCTGACGATGATAAATCAGATTCGTTATTAGAACATGTAGATATACGAATACCGCGGCATTACAAAGATTAATTCCCATAATTATGCAAGACGTGCAGCAACGTAATTTGAATGCAAAGCATACGGTATCATCTGCTGTTACTGCTACGGCGTCCTCAAATGTTTCTTTCAATAATGACGCAGTTACGGTGGACGACAAAATCACCGTCGATTGCTGGTATATTCCATTGAATCATAGCTGCACTCAGCGAAAATATGTTGAAGTTTTTTGCATCGATGCATTGTAGCGATGCAACAAACAACGACAGCAGATGTGACAACATTTTTACAACATTTCGATTTGAGTATGAATATACACTTATGGTCATCGATGGAATAGAAAGCATCCGCATCATCATTATGCGCATTTCGATTAGAACAACGATATTATCTCGTGAAGGGAATCATCGAACGAAAGTTATTAAGTAAAACACTTTTGAAATTTCAACAATTGCCACGATTAGTGTTTTTCAGTTTCAAAAGCACACTTTTTATCGTTGCGAATTTGACGAATTCCCGGCACAATCCGAAAACTACTGACCCGACGGAACGCATGACTCGATGATTACTTTATGTGGCAAATTTTATTTTGAATCATATTTATCGAGAGTAACAATTCTTTCGATTCACGACAATTTGGGAATTTTCACATGTGCGACTTGTTCATCTTGGCGCTTGTAAACGTGGAATTACTGGACAACAATGGACGTAATGCTAATTTTGCGCTGAATATGCAAAGTTTGAGAAAATCATACGATGATGTTGGGTTACATTTCTTCGGTAAAAACAGCATTCAACACATGAATAAAGTTCACGTGTATGGAAGATCGAGAGAGTAACAATTCTGTTGGTAGTGGTGTTGCTACTATTGCTACTATGACTTTGTCACAAAACACGTGGACGTTTTCAACGAACAGATTACTAATTAATCGATATTTAGGTAGAATATTGGAAGTGGGAATTAACGCCGTTCGTTTGATGCGATCTTTATAATTGTCTACACGAGCAAAATAATAAGATAACGAGGCGCAGAAACTATTTACACCAGTCTCTCACATCATCAACATCATCATTTCCGCAACATTTGATTATGGATCGACTACGAGACTCCAAGGGACGATTTATATGACTCGCTCACAGAAAAAGCGGCGGCGGCACAAGTAGTATACGACGACGAGCAAGAAGTCGTAGTCGTTCGAAAAATCGTTTATCAAGTCATTCATCGCGCTCTAGAAGTCGTTCACGTGAACGTGTCAATAGGAGTAGAACTCCATCATCACCATCATCACCAATAGATCAACATTGGTCGACTGATGGAACTGGAACTATAATGATAGATAATTCACCACATCTGTTTCGTCAATTGCAACAATTATACAAGATTGATGTGGACGCCGTTGGTTTTCGGTCGATTGTATACAAGCTGTCAGAGGTTTTGTTTAGGTGATGGCTCGCTGTGCGCGGTGCATGGGACGCGGATGGTGTTGTTGTTGCGTCGGGAATCCGTCTGTTGACGTTCTCAGTTTTCTCGACTCGTTAAAGGCCGGTTGGCAATAGCTTTATCAGTTGCTATGCGATGCAGCACGGTATCGGCGGTATTACAGCAGAGCTGCGTTCGGTGGATCGCCTCGGTCCAATGATGCCTCGGATACAATGATGCCTCTAATATATCGGAGATTTGGTGCGTGCAAACGGAGATTGCTGCGGCAGTTCGTCTGCGTGCGCGGAACCTTAGTTAGCTTTGTTTGCCTTAATTGTCGAATGAGCCCGGCTCGTTCGTGCGAGATCACGGATGTGGAAGATACAGTGACGCAGACGTGCCTATGCGCCGCGATAGCGGAGTTATCCCGATCTCGCTTCCCGAGTGCGGTCTCTAGTAATTCGGAGGCCGACTCGCGAGTCGACGGCGGTGATTCTGTCGCGGATCAGTATGACACGGTGTCGAAGCTACGCTGCCACGGAGCGAGGCTTCGACGCTACGGAAGTGAGTTCGCCCGCTGCGACTCGATCACGGTGTAATCTCGCTCGCTTGATCGCGAAGTCGAGATCCGGTTAACGGTGTGAAGTTCGCGTTAAACGCCCTTCAGGCGGATTGATTCTAAGACTTTCGGTGGCCTTTGAAATCGTACGGATTACAGTATTTTAATTCAGTGTCGACGTCACGAATCCGTGAGCCGACGGCGGAATGATCCCTGTCGCGTATTCGCGAACGGAAGTCTGCGAGGATCGGTATATGCAACAGTATCGACGTCACGTATGCGTGAGCCGATGGCAGAGCGATTCCTATCGCGTATTCGCGAACGGGAATCCACCAGGAACGGTATTTGGAACAGGGTCGGTGTCACTTATTTGTGACCCGACGGCGGAATGACTCCTGTCGCGTATCCGCAAACAGAAATCCACCAGGAACGGTAGTCGAGCAGATGATGCAGTAATCTTACTCGGTATCGGAGGTCTCTAACGAGCGGATCGTGTTCTGATATCTCGGAAGAGCGGATGATCGGAAACTGTCTTTCGAAAGAGCGGATCGGAATCTGGTTTGGATCTAGAATTCGCGACGCTTTATATTTGCGAATCACGCTTAATTCATTATCTATCGCGCATGTTCGACGTTTATTTACTTTCGCGTTTTTGCGCGTTTTTGTTGTCGCGTCTTTGTTGCGCGATGTGTCTGCGGTTTTTCTTCGGTTTTGTAATGATCGCTATTAGGATCGTTACAGGCTTAATTTATGCCTTGGGTTTACATTACTTACAAGTAAACCGTCGGAGGTGACCTCACCGATTTTGATGGACCTTGGATATGTTGTAAAGCATCAAAAAATAAGAGACTCATATTTTTTTATCTGCTTCAAAGACGGTTTAGAGGGTAAAACCACCCCTAAAAAATAATAGCTTTTTTAATTTTTGCTGAATATCTGCTAAACTATAAGGTATATAAAAAAATGTTTTATATAAAAGTTGTATGGTATTTTATACTCTTTATGAGGGTATATTTCAATTTTATAAAAATTGAAAATTTATAATATCCCCCTCCCCTTCTCTTAAACATTTGCGAATTTTTTTTTGTTATAACGAAAGTTATAAAACATAAAAAGCCAAATACAACCGTATATAATATTACGATATGATCTTCAATATTAAAAAGGAAAAACGCATTAGAAGTTAATGGTATATGCGCTGTGCTGTAGGTAGGTGTGGCGTTATTTTGTTTCTTCATATTTTCTTACATCGTACTGAACAACTTCCTCTTATGCGTATTTTCTCATAATACTATAATATGTGTATTAATTATAATGCCATAAACAAGGTACTATATTAAGTTATATGAGGATTCATGAATTATGCTGCAGAAGTACGGAAATATATTTGGCGTCGCTATCTCTCCAAAATTTTTTCTAAAAGATGAATATATTGACAATAAAATTTATGAAAAATTTGTGTAGAATAATTGATTTTGAATAATTGTTGAGTAAAAATAGAACAGCAATAGATATAATACGCTGACAATGAAGCAAATTCTTCATTCACGCATGCGCGCGTACAATATGAATAACACAATGAAAGATTATATATAAGTAAGGTACATATGTAACGTTTATAGTACATATTGGTCGCAAAGATGATGTTCATGAAAGAAATGTGCCGCACAAAGTGATTTCTTACACTAAGGATAAATAATTATCGTAGTTTGGCCGCAAATATTACGTTAATTTTGTGTTAGTTTGAAAACAGAATTGTACAGGTGTCTGAAATTTCATCGATTTATTTTGTACATATTCACTTTTAAACCATGCGTATTTAAACAAATTTTGAAACCTTAGCGATGAAAATTGGTTATGTGTTAATGTGTTAATTGCAATTTCAAAATGTTATTTCTAGTATTGAGATCTATTGCAAGATCTAACAACATAACCATGTCAGAAAAATGTTTAATAAACTTTTTCCACAGTCGAAATCCGTATACATCTAATGGTTATATTTGTCCCGTTGTGCCAGCCGGAATACTTAAAAATACAATGTTTGTGGCATATTTTGTGGCATATTCTGTTCTAGTTTCTGCAATTATATTAGGGCAATGACCAGTCCATGAATCTAATAGTAAAACTGATTGTGGTCCATCGTTCAAGAAAAAGACTTCTTTTCACCAATTTTTTACATTAAAACGATGTTACCAGATTTTGAAGCATAGTAAAAATGTTAGGCGCTTTGAACATGGTTTCTTGAACTCTTGGACCAAATGTTCCGCTAACTTCTTTTAATACTATGCAAAGAGGAGATAACAATTCACCATCGGCTAAAATTGTGGGTTGTATAGTGTAACTATGCGTAGTTAATGAAACAGCTTGTACAACTGATTCAACTTTTTATGTTAGAGTACGACGAGCATGAAATTCTAATTGGAAACCGCTTTGGTCAGAATTAAAAATATTTTCTAGTTCGTACGTTCCGATAAAATATTTAACATTTTCTATAAATAATGCGGATTTCTGTTCTAAATCTAATTTTGATAACAGATACCTTTTTGTAACAAATTTTGTTATTTTCCGTGATACAATATTATGCTTCAGTTTGAATCTTCTTATCCATGCTTCCGAAGCTTTGAATTGTGGCGTTTGTACTTTTTCTTGTTGCTCGAGTATCCCATCGAGTAATGTCGATATCATGAACAATTATTCTCTTTTCAAGTGCTTCTTGGAAACAATTTAATGTATATTCAGAAATTTTTGTTAATTTTGTATATCTATCACCACCTTCCTTGATTTGTTTTTCCCATTGTCGTAGTTGTTGCATTGATAATACTTTCCGGAATCTCCGTTTTACGATTTTGGTCCTCTTTTACCGCTCTTCCAAAATTCTACAGCACTCCTTTTATATTCCAATGATACTGCTTCTGTAGAACATACAATTTCTTCCAGAAGGTATTCTTCTTGTTCATATTTCTCAAGTAAATCAACTTCTTCTGCTTCTTGTACCTCATATGAATAGAAAAATCCAGACTTTTCCATCTCTAATACATTTTCATTAGAAATGTCTTGTAGCATGTGTTCTATTTTTTCTTTTACTTCCACTTCTTTCGAAGTTATCGGACTTTGTGGAAGGTTTAAAGCTGTGAAACTTACATAGAATAACATTATTACGTTGTATGGATTAAAGTGCACCATTCTGAAGAAATATAAAAATTAAATGTTTGCTTCGAACTGTGGTTAATAAAATAAATATATATTGCGATGACTTTTCTGAGTAACTAAGGCGGGCAGTCGCTTGTCCGCCGCGCCGGCAAATCTTCGCGGTTCCCGAATTTCGACTCTGAATCGCGAACGCCAAGTTGGGCGCTAGGTGCGGTAAGGCCACACCTCCTCACCAACTATGTATCACCAATAAGATACGAGAATCTTTCGTCGATAAATCGGGAACTTCACGGGACCGGTAGCTCTCTTTTTAATTTTAGTCGAAGATGGGAGTGGGTATTTGGCGAGGTTCGATCTCAGTGTTGTGCCCTCGATTAGGATAAGCACAACCGGTAATTGGGATTCCGGTGCGAACGTGCAAACGGTTAGGATAATAAGGGAGTCTTATAACCTTGAGGAGTTTTTATAATAAAAATATATTATTGAACTTGTCTTCTTACAGTTTCCGATCACGTTCTATTACACTTCACATAGATACGTTTTAACTAATCCTTTACCGAGTAGGTTAATGTTATTATAATGCGAAACACTCTTATTACTCCCGAGTCAGCGGTCTCTCACTTGAGACATGTAACGTACGCCTCTATACTCGTCAGTATCTCTCTCTACTCTCTCTCTGCTCTCTCCTCGCGTAGGTGGTCCAACTCTTTATATATCATTCATGAAATTAGGGAATTAGGTTACCGACCTAATTACCTAACAGTTCAAAAGTGTAACGTGATGTTTCTGCAGCGCGTGCACTTTTGATTTATTTGCCGTATTTCGCAATGTTCGTTATGCAATACATGCATTTCGGCTGAAACGTCTTTTAGCGTTTCAACATGTTTTGTCCTACATAACATCAGTCGGAACTAGGAGTAAACCAAGACGTGCGATAATCAAATTCTTCTTTATTCTTCGGGACGCGCTCGTCCCGGTAGTCGCGAAAAGTACAGCGAATTGATATGTGCAACAGCGGATGATTCGTGATGTGACACGGTTCTCGCGAAACGATATCTGACGGCCACTCCTCTGACAGGACGATACGACAGCAGTATGAGACGATACGACGCTACTGGTTTAGACGAGTGGTTAGTCTTACAAAATTTCGAGGTTCCCTCGTACGCTATGACCCTGGTGACTAGGCTGCAAGTGATCTTCGTCGCTTGGAGTGCCAGTAAACGGCAGCGCGTGCTCTGTCTCGCCCTCGCCTCTTTCTCAATTCGCCTTCAACGATCTTCCGTAAGGCACTCGGACGGAACTCGCTCTTGATAAAACACGAAACGGTAGTCTTCGATACGCGGTAGTTTTCGATACGGGCACGTCGGCACGATATAGCACGATCGCTAGCTCAACGCGAAATCTCTCGATCTTCTCGATCGAGAGCTTTTTCCTCGTTTTCGCCAACTTTCTCTCTCTCTTTCTCTCTCTCTCCCCTCTCTCTCTCTCTCTCTCTCTCTTTCTCTCTTTCTCTCCCGTTGTTGTAACTGGTTTCAGCGCGACACCTGACCGCTCCGTGTTTATCTCGTTGGTCGTCAGCTGTTCGTTTCTGACGTCTATCTCGGTATGAATTCTTGCAATCCTTCCTCTCGCGTCCTTCCTTGACGCGTTATGCAGCGAGCTGTAAGGGTAAACAGAGCGAGCGAAAACCGAAATCGGGACGGCAACAATTTTTTAGAGCGAGAGTTAAAGTTCCTTACCCGAGTGCCTTTTCCTATGACTGTCAGCGAGAGCGGTGTCGTAGGTCTGTCCCTCGTGTCCCTCGTCGTCCTGCTGACTTCTATTCCTCCGGGTTAGCGCGGGGAGCTTGGGGCACACTGTTTTAGGGACACGAGGACTAGACCACTATTCTGACGTCCTTCACGACCTTCTCTAATCGTTTTTAATGCTTTCTGGTATTCGCGACCCGAGATGCGGAATGCATGCAAAATTTTGGCGAGCGCAGTCGCGCCCCTTGTGACGGGCGCCTCTCGGGGCCGCCACGTTACAATACTTTACAATTAATTGAATGATATTTTTATACTAGTTCTTATTTTTTATCTGCTTCCTTTTGTTGATAGATATAAAGATATATGATATATCTTACAATATAGTTAATCCAAAATAAATCAGTTCAACAAAGGAAAATAATAATTTTGTGTTCCGCGCACATCGTAACAATAGAGATATACCCAAGCAGCAAAACAGGGCGAAATTACTTCTATTCGACCTACTATTAGGTCGAAAACTTTCCTCGACCAAGCCTTATTTACTACGAATCGATGTCGAATGACTGTAAGTGGGGAAAATAGTTAGTCATTTTATGATCGAAATCAGGTAATGCAAGACATTTTGCCCTATAGGTCGTAATCCAATTTGATCTACTGGACCAAGTAGAAGGTCGAATGTTGGTAATATGTTGGTAATTTTGATTTAATTCTGACCAATTTGTACCTTCTTCTTTTGGCGATGTAATCTTCTCCTTCGAGACGTCTACACTTAAATCCATAATGTCAAATTGTACTCAATTTGAGTGGTTTTTAACCATTCCTATAAGTCGCCACTGCTCCTACTAAATATGTCGTTAATTTAACTAATGTAATGGAGTCAAATAATTTAACTTAAGAAACGTATTAAATTTGACTAAAATTTAGTTTATTTTTTATTATGTGCACGTTAATGTAACCTTTGTTTTAGTAAAAAATGACAATATTGTTTTAAATGGGTTGATTAGATGTGGTTGTTTTTTTAAACATGTATTAAAATAGTAAATTTTGACACACATAATAGTTAAAAATAACTAAATATTATTTAACTCCAGAAATTTGTTTAAATTTGACCCTCCAATATTTAACAGTGTAAGAACAACTGAAAATTTTCTGTGTAGATTTTAATTTTACATCGCCTAAAACTGACGCGCTTTCAAAAATAAATAATTTTAACATTTATTAATTGTTAATTATTTAACAATTATTAATTTTTCATTTAAAACAATAAAACTATATAATCTCGAATCTGGATTAAAAAATATCTTGAGATCGTTTTTTCAAGCCTAAATCACTCAAAAAATATAATATAACATATTTTGTCATACCTATTTTTTAGAAAGCATTTTTATACAACATGGCTGACATATCTGCTCTCATTTTTATGGCTAATTTTACGTTTAAGTCAGAATTTCCACCTATAAGTCTAATTTCCTTGCTCGAAGGCCGAATGCCTAATTTTGAGGGCAACTTTCCTTATTCAGGGCATTTTGACTTCAAAGTTGTGGACTTTGAAGTCGTCTTATTCACCAATAGGG
Organism: Odontomachus brunneus; assembly: GCF_010583005.1. NCBI lineage: Eukaryota > Metazoa > Arthropoda > Insecta > Hymenoptera > Formicidae > Odontomachus > Odontomachus brunneus. The sequence goes on along the minus strand of NW_022639809.1, from coordinate 96,509 downwards.
CATTGCGACTAGTAAGCCCAATTTCCTTACTTACAAATTAGATTGACTTCAAAGTCATGATCAATTGTTTCGATTAAGATATAAGGATTTTTTCGTTTCGTGGCCACGATACCGTTTGGTTAGTTAGTTAATTTGGTCCACTTAACGCTCGCAACGCTTCGAGCAACAAAGATAGAATGAACTAATAGTGAAAAATTAACGACACATAAGGAGCAAGCACGGATGTTTTAGTGCTATTAAATACTAATATTACATTATTTAATATTAATATGATTGTGGGAGGATAAAATTGTCCAGTATGTTAAACGCACGTATCGAAATTTTTCTTCGATTATCGTACGTGGAGAATCACCTTCCATACTTAGATCGATCCTTGAGTCCCAATTTTTAAATATATATTTTTATTAAAATCCCAAACTCCCATTAAACAAATGACTCAAATAGATTCCTTATATTATGTTGCAAAAAAATTGCCTCCGCCAGGACTCGAACCTGGAATCTCCCCAAAGTTAGAATGACGCTCGCGGCGTTGTGAGCGTTAAGTGGACCAAACTAACCCAGTAAGCAATCTGCGCGCAGACTGACGTCAGACAGTCGACAGGATCTGTCGAATTCGAGCAGGATCTGTCGACAGATCCATAGACATCTGCGTCCCCAATTTACCGCCAGACTGTTGACAGAGTCTGCGAACAGACTGGCGGCAGATTGCGCCTGTCGACAGACTCTGACGGCAGATTGGCGACATATTGCGCGCAGAGCCTGTCGACAGACTCTGACGGCAGATTGGCAGCAGATTGCGCGCAGAGTCTGTCGTTTTGTAGGTTCTTTAATTAAATGTATGTAGCATATGTACGCTTTTAAATGGCTTGTGACGTGACGATTTTTTGTTATCGTCCGTCACTCGGAAAATCGTGAGGAAGCCGAAAGCGGGCTTCCCGGCTGCAGGTGGATGTCGCGTCCTAACGGTAAGGCGAATAGGACGCGAGCCTGCGTGGCCCGAATTTGGTGTATAAAATAAGAGTGCGGGTGTCGAGAGGTTGGGTCAGGAGGAAGAGGACTTCAGAGAAGATTCGCTGCCGCCGAGGGAGAGCGAAGTCAGGCTCAGGAGCATCGGACGGACCAAAGAAATCTCAGGTGAATCGTTTCCTTATTATTATTAGCAAGTAAGGACCGACAGGGAATCCGTTCTAAGGAGGCCTGTTTTAGCCGAAGA
>NW_022639809.1:88982-95286 GCF_010583005.1 Odontomachus brunneus | reverse complement strand
CGAATTACCGAATTACGCGAGTTGTTGTCGCGTGAACGCGGGCAAAACATTCCGTCGTTGTAACTAGCTACCGTCGAATAAAAGTCGAAGAGAGAACATCCGCCTTCATTATTTCAGCACCCGCTAACTACTAATCCTTCCGACATCGCGTGAACCAGCCCCTCTACCGAGAGCAGGGCTGAGCTGCCGGACGTGCGAGCGAGCCGTTCGGGCGGAGGGCCGGTTGTCCTCGTCGGCGAGACCACCGCTTAAAGGAATATTTAGTGTCGATACTTTTAGTGGGTACGGACCGCCGTACCTGGCGCCCAACTAGAACTTTGTGTTTTTCGTGTGAGCTGTCGGGTCTCGCCGGATCTGCCGAACGGTCGCCGAGGCGCGAAGGGTAAAACCTCATTTTGTGTCGCTGCACTCGATTAGTGAAACCGGCTGCACGAGCCGCGGGTGTAGCGTTACAGGCTATTTAAACTGGCCATTTAACCCTTGTACTGAAAAAGGAGGTCGAAAAATGTAAAGTTGCTATTTATTATTTAGATAACTCGATTTTTTAATTACTTTATTAATTACTTATTAATTACTTATTAATTACTTTATTATTTACATAACTCGATATGTGTTTAAGCAATAAACAATAGTAATATTATTTTATATTAGTAATACTTAATATTTCTGAGAAGTATATATTTAAACCTTTAAAATCCTTTTCGATACGTTTTGCTATTGTCATTTTTATTCTGAGTTACAGCTTATTTGTAATTTTTTGCATAAAGCTCATGATACTTTTGAACAGAAATGGTTTTCTGTTTGAGAGCTGTCGAATTTTTAGATACGAGATGTACACAATTTATAAGCAGAAGTGTCAATATCATTGTATTGTATGAACTTGTTCGAAATAAGTTTCGCAATCTTTACGCAGACGACTAGTCCGATTCGTACACGCAGACAGTGCGAGACAATTACGAGACTAAAGTGTATTCGCTAACAGGACGAAGCGTGCGCAGTACCCCGTCGCAATACAAACTACGTTTGCGAAATTTTGCTACAACTAATAAATAGAAACGCGCTCGGTCGCGGTTTTCCTAAACTTCGCTCTTGGTTAACTACGAAGTGCTACAAAAACAAACATATAAACAAAATAATGTTTTAAAGATGTGCAATTACAAGTTTATAAAATAAAAACAAATAAGATATAATGCCTCGTTAATAGGACGAGAACAATGATAATTATTGATAATTACAAAAATATATGAAATTTCTAAAAATATTCTTGGACTATTTGAGAACAAATATTTATATTGCTATACATTTCAGTTCAGTCGTTTGTACGCGGAAAACATGGAGATGCGGTGATCTATACAGTTTCGCGATATTTTATAGATGACGGCGAGAACGATCACAGCTCTTGAATAGGACGGAAAGAGAGAGAATATTCTTATCCATACGATCTGTACACGGTGATCTGACACGTGACTCCCCGTTATCTTACACCACCAACACATTGAATTGTCCGCGTTACCCTCGTAAACGGACCCGCATTTATCGAGCAGACGCAGAATCGGATTGATATTGTAAGAGAACAACCTCTTGCATACCAATCGGTTGATGGCTATTCGCAATCTCGTTAGTACCGTCATAATGACTGGCAGCTCGCAGCCTACACGACACGAACTCGAGCCAGTTGCGTCGGACGTACTTGAGGAATCGCAGCAGGCATGGAAGCTGATCTGATTGAAGAAATAGAAATACTTCTTAGAATTATGTTTCACATATTATGTTTATCTTAGTCCATATATGTGTAATATATACAATTTTTATAAATAAAAATAGTATAAAATTGTAAGAACATGTAAGACATAAGATGAACAAGTAAGATCGTAAGAACATATATATATTAGATATAAGATGTCTTTAATATATTTTTTACAAGTGTAGCTATCTGGGCTTAAATACATTCAAATTTTTTGGTTGATCGAAAAATTAATATATTTCACGTTTACCTTTATCGACAATAAAACAAAAAAAAACAAATATCTCGGTTAAAGTAAAATATGACTTAGTTATATATAAAAAAAACATTTAATAATATACTCTTAATTTATTAATAATTATGTGGCTTACATTTCAGTTTGGTAAATAATTTTTCTATTATAAATGCTGCAGGCTACAATATTTTGAAAACAAATAATTTGATCCACAAATTTTCTTTACTTATTTTGTAGATATTTTCTGTAGTTAATTTTATTGGACAAAAAATATTTTCGTTTCTTAATGAAGAATTATATTCATATATGTACTCTTACATGCACTTACATTTCATAATTCATGAGATAATTAAATATCATCTGTTAGAAGGACAGAAAAATAATAGACCGCCAATAAATCCGTGAAATTATTATTAAAATTATTTAAACACTTGATATACTGTACAAAATTATAGATAAAGGTATGCTGCAGTTTAAATGATTTTAGAAAAAAAAAATACTCACATACATACGCATTTTTTGAAGACATCAAACATTGTTGCATCAAACTTGAAGTTAACCATTTGTTCCAGAATTACTTCTACCAACACGTATTGCTTATCATCACAATCACTTATACTAAGATAAAAGAACAATTACTTTTTATTTACAATGCTCATTAGTAAATTTGTTATGTTTATTATAATTGTTATTTTATTCACTGTTATTGTAGATTTACCATCACCTTCTACTTTTAAATCAGCTTCCTGCGCATTGCTTATACGCTCACTAAGAGAATTACATATAGCAGGTTGAGAAACATTTTGCTTAAATTGCAATTAAGGAGATTATCATTGGCGACTTAGCTACAATTGAAAAATATGAGAAAAAGAATGTCATGGCCTTATTATATCGTTATTCATTATAAATAATTACTAGATTAATCGATTAACAGTATAACATTAAAATTTATTGCATAACTAACAAAATTAAAAAAACATTAACTTGTGGTATCTTGTACACATTATGTCTTGCATGCCAGAGTTTTATAAAACGTGACTGTTAATCGAAGGAATTTTCGATTCTATCTGCAAATTTTTCTGTTATTAAAACATACTGTAACATGACAACCAAGATTATGGTATTACAATGAATATAATGCGAGTTTACATGAAAATAAAACGAAAATTAAAGTATTTGTTTTGAAAAAAGTTAGAGTTTAATGAATAAAGAATTTAAAGAATAGAAAAAATAAAATAAAGATAATAGAAGAAATAAAAATATTTCTTGGAATTATGTTTCATATTTTACGTTTGTCTTGGTCCATATATGTGTAACATATACTATTTGTAGAAATTTATGTATTAATATAAAAATAATATTAGGTCCCACAAATAAAACTATAAACGAGAAAATATATACTTTCAGAAAGCAAATTTTCTTCTTTTGCGTTTTTTATTATATATACTAAAATATATGAAATAGAACATAAAATTAATATCAAATAATTGTATCTTTCATAAATGGAAATATAACATGAAATGAGATTAATATTGCGATTGGAAAAAAAGTTGGGATTAATTTTGATAATATTCAATGAATAAAAGGGGAATGATATGAAAGGAATTAAAGGGGAAAATTGCATGCCATTTTAATTTTATGGCTATCTATCGATTGTGAAAAGAAAAAGATAGTTTTCCCACAGAGTCTTACAAATATGTTTAAGCGATTAAAAGTATCCTGTCATACTTGTACCATTCAATGCACGTATTTTTTTAGAAATTGTAATGTTTATACGCGCGTACTTAATTCTCGTCCGTTAAATCTTCATCTTCGTCTGGCTTATCGTTCCAAAAATTATATTGAACATTTTCTTTTCTGGCTGATGTACGCAATCCACGTGACTTGCTCCGCACATTCTCTTTCGCAGCCCGCAGAGCCTCTTTCATGTGTTGCTGAAATTCTTGTCGACTTGGTTTCACAAAATATTGATTTTTAAATACAGCATCTGAAAAGTAACGCAACATGTAATAGTCATCGCTATACAGGGTGTCCCGAAACTACCGGATGTTATTTTAATGACAGATTCTTTAGGACATTTTAAAACGAAAACTTCCATACAAAAATGTCGAGGCTATAGTAGTTTTCAAACAGGAAGCGATTATATTTCACCAATAACAGGGCTGAGATTTCGCGCGCTCAGGCACGCCGAAATGACAAGTGATAAAGGTGCCACACGCAGTATAGAATAGTGGACACCTTCATGGTAATAATTGATCGACACTTTGATTAAGTTGAAATGTCATTTTTACTTGAATCATATTTAAGATATCTTACAACTGTTATTCATATAAAAAATATACTAATGCAATCCCCCATGGCGCATTGCGTCCAAGCACCCGGGGGCTTCCAAAAAATTGGTGTCGACCCCGGGGCTTATTTGTATTATTTGCACTGGATGAGGAGGGGCAACGGTGGAGACGGGCATACATGGACAGCAGGTCTTAAAGGATAGCAACCTTTGACTTTGAGAGACTGACAGTTGTACTATTTGGTACAGTAACATTGTTTCTCTCTGTAGTCGCCGTGCGCTCGGGATCGCGCCAGAGATGTCGCTTCTGAACGGCATCTCTGAGCGTTATCTAGGAAGAGGAGAGTGTCGTGAGCGTGGAGCGTTAGTTAGCTCAGTGGTTTAGAGCAGTCACCCGACAAACGAAAAACTCGGGTTCGAGTCCCGGCCTAGCAGGACCGCGCTCTCGATATTTTTCTCTTTCTAGAACGAAAAAAGATACGCAGATCTCGAACGCACGGCGTTCCGCCGCCACCTAGTATGCCCTCCTCCTTCTATGGTTCTAGAGAAGCAGCAAAACATATTATGACAATGTTGTTGTAAATTTATACAATAATCATATCGTAAAAAAATGACATTTATAGGAGCAACTTTATCACTTGTAATTTCCACGTGCCTGAGCGCGCGAAATCTCTCTTTTCGTTTAAAATGTTCTAAAGAATCTGCCATTAAAATAACATCCAATAGTTTCAAGACGCCCTGTATATGCAAATAAAAATTTCAAAAATCGTACCAAAAAATGGCCATTACAAGTCGTGCGTTATAGAATGACTTGTTTTCTTTATAGCCCTACCATGTTAAAGAGAGCGTCGTTGAATCTATTATGCTTTCCTAGCATAGTTTTAATAGCATAGTTTTAATAGCATGGTTTTTTAAGCATAAACTAATTGCTTCCTTTACATTAAATCCGTCGATATTACACAAATATTGCACCTACAGAAACAAATTTCCATTAGAAATAAAAAAGCAATACATAATGAAAATAAATTTCGTAATTACTGACAATGTATTATTTTGTAATAAGTCACAACCGTTTTTTTATAAATTTGATAATACGAATTTATATTCATCTAAGGAATACATTGTTACTGGAAATTTTATTCACATTACTTATTGCAAGAAGTTTGACATAAAATCAAAGTCTATGAAAAAATCGTGCTGTTAATCGCGACACTTTGAAGAACATTTTTTTATTCGTCGACATTTTAGAGAATTCATACGTTAGTGTTCAAACTGTTGCGGTTAGCAACACAATTTTATTAACAACACGTATGAAGTTTAATTCTATTTCAAATTTGTTGCAATAAATAACATTAATGAAATTTTGCGTAATAACATATTGCTTAGCATGAATACGAACTCGTTTCATCAATCTTATCACGAAAAACGGACGCAATTGTTACAAAATAATATATAATCACTAATTGCAACGTTTGTTTTTCAAAAATAATAGCGTGCGTGCCTTTGAGTGCATATGTAATATACTTCAATTACTTACAATGTTTTTGCAACAGTTATTGCATTAATCAATAGAGAAATTTGTGTAAATAAATATGACAGAGATGTAATAACGATACATTTTTATTTTTAACTTACAACGTTGGAGTATTTATTTTCATCGAAATCTTCAAATGCCTCCATCTCAACGGTTGATGTTATGGGCAAAGAAGCTGGTTTCCGTAAAGCGGAATGCATATATTGCACTTTGCTACATTTTGTAGCAATGAAAAAATCCTTCTGCAAAAGAAAACAAAATGTTTAGAAAACTAAATTTTCCATAAAAATGTAACACAGTTAGTCTGTGCATTATAAATAGAGTATTATCTTTCTTATATATACAGGGTGTCCCGAAGTCCCATGATGACCCTTGGTGAGAACGTAGAACGGATTGAGGTGAGCAAGAAAGTCCTGTGCCGTTTTGCGATATTCGCAATAGTTTTTGAGAAATTAATTATTTTGTCTCAACAAATCAGCGTACAGAAAGCGGCAGCGGAAA
>NW_022639809.1:82591-84956 GCF_010583005.1 Odontomachus brunneus | reverse complement strand
TATATATATATATATATATATATATATATATATATATATATATATATATATATATAATTATATAAATAATACAAACTTGTTATCTGCTTCAATTCGTTCAAAAATACGACGGTTCCCTATTTGCCTATAATTATTAATATAGCCTCACCATATGCTTTAATATTATTTTGTATATCATACACTTATTTTTATAATTGTTTCCTTTTATACGTACAAGAGAAATTCATGAAATACAGGCAAATTGCATTTTATTCTGATGCATATTACACATACATAAACAAATATTATACTTTTTTCTGCGTAGTCATCGTCCTTTTCAATGCACTGCCCCCGTCTTTCGACATGCTCCTAAAGAAAAAATAAGTTTTAGATTGGTTGCGAAGCCAGAAATACACTGCCTCCTTCACTTCGTTGTCCTTGTAAAATTTTCGTCCTCGTAATGTTTTCTTAAGCTTCCCAAACATTAATATGTATAATAGCTACTGCTGCAACAGTTGCTACTACAGTAGCTACAATTAGCACCATTCAAAAATTGAAATTTTAGACCTTACATCATCTCCCGTATAATCCCGACCTTGCTTCATCAGATTATCATGTTTGGGAAGCTTAAGGAAACATTAGGAGGATGAAGATTTTATACCGACAGCGAAGTTAAGTAAACTGTGTTTCTCGCTTCGCAATCAATGTTAATCTTGTTTTCTCTAGAAGTACAGAAGCTTGTCGATAGGTGGGAAAATGCATTGAAAAGGACGATGACTACATGCAAAAATAATATTATATTTGTATATGTATGTGTGATATGCATCTCAATAAAATATAATTTGTCGTTACTTATTGTATTGCTCTTGTATTATTATTAATTAAATACATGTAAATGTTTATGTTATAAATATATTAATATAAATCAGTACATAAATATAAATATATAAATGTATATATATGAACTTACTCATTGTTAATCTTCTCCATTCTGCTTTCTAATCTTCTTCATTCTGCATTAACGTTGGTATCTGCAATGTGAGCTGTATTAGAGCTCATTGGTAGCTGATGCTGTGCGTATGGCTGCGAGTGCGTGTGTGGCTGTGACTGAGTGTATGCCTGTGAGTGATGTGTGGCTGTGAGTCTACATGTACTTGTAAGTGCGTATGTCCAGTGAGTCCATGTGTGGCTGTGTGTATCTGTGGTTGTGAGTGCGTATGAGGCTGTAAATGCATATGTGGCTGTGAATGTATCAGTGGCTGTAAGTGAGAGTGCGGTTGTGAATGCATCTGTGGCTGTGAGTGCATGTGTGGTTGTGAGTGCGTATGTGGCTGTAAATGCATATGTGGCTGTGAATGTATCAGTGGCTGTAAGTGAGAGTGCGGTTGTGAATGCATCTGTGGCTGTGAGTGCATGTGTGGTTGTGAGTGCGTATGTGGCTGTAAATGCATATGTGGCTGTGAATGTATCAGTGGCTGTAAGTGAGAGTGCGGTTGTGAATGCATCTGTGGCTGTGAGTGCATGTGTGGTTGTGAGTGCGTATGTGGCTGTAAATGCATATGTGGCTGTGAATGTATCAGTGGCTGTAAGTGAGAGTGCGATTGTGAATGCATCTGTGGCTGTGAGTGCATGTGTGGCTGTGAGTGTGTGTGTGGCTGTGAATGTATCGGTGGCTGTAAATGTATCGGTGACTGTGAATGTGTGTGTAACTATGAATGCGTATGTGACTGTGAACGCATGTCTGTGTAAATGTGCGATGGAACGTGGATAACACTATATTATATTCTGTTATATTCTGTTATATTCTGTTAACGTTATATTCTGTTTCATTATCTTCTAAAATTCTTCGTATATACGCATGAACTCTTTTTGTACTTGTAGTCTGTGAAGCTTCATCTGAAGATGTAGTCTGATATCGCTGAGGTTTGGCTGCATTGCGTTTTGGTTGGTCCATCTCTATAAGTATAAGAATATATCAAACATTTCGAAAAACATAATTTATATACTATTGATATACTTTATAATAGTAAAATTTTAATAAATATAATATTATTATAGACAAGTCATTTCACTTTACCAACTTTCTTATTCTAAAAATTTACATATTTCTCACTGTATATATATATATATATATATATATATATATATATATATATATATACAGGGTGTTCGGAAAGTACCGGGACGCCCGAATATCAGGAAAAATATAAGTTTTACAAAAAAATGTTTCAGACAAAAGTTGTGGCGTTTAAAAAGATGTATTTACTGATCACATCAGTTTGACCTTGGGTTGCGTAGCGAAGGTCAGGTCAAGGTCACATTAATTTTTTTAAATGGAACACCCCATTTTTCATTGCATATTCTTATAGCACATCTCGAGAGCTTT
>NW_022639809.1:75650-76428 GCF_010583005.1 Odontomachus brunneus | reverse complement strand
ATTAGTCCATTGCAGAAGATTATCCGCACATCTGAGCCAAAAAATCCTGTCTGAAATTTGGTTTTAATATCGTTCCAAGGAACGTTTAGTATGTGTTCGCTTTTAGCGACACTTATGCTTGAGAGTTTCAGATTCTCTGCTATTTTTCGCAAATTGGTGATTCCTTGGTATATATTATTCAAAATCCTGGTAGGTCCTTCTTGCTGATCTTCGCTAATGGGTAATATAATATGATATCTTTGGTATCTTTTAATCAGTTTTGCAATTCCCAGGGACAATCCTGTTAACTTAGGTATTTCCTGTCGTTCAAATAATTTAAGGGCACCAGAGTCTAAGGGATTTCCCAAAATGTCGGTAAAATATAACAGGTTATCCTTGCGTAAAAAGTGCAGATCCCTGGATTCAACAAGGTTGTTTGCTCTAGTTTGAATATCGATTATGCGTGGTTTTCTTGTGATTATAGTGGGCAATTCGTCTTCACTTTCCTCGTCGGTATCCATGGGTAGCGGTCTCGGTGGTATGTTGTGTCTCTTTAAATTTATGTCTTTGTCAGGCGTGATTGTCTGCATTTTTTGTTTAGCTCTACTGCGGGTCAACATAGGCCGTTGAGTCTCGATTTTGTCTACCTGCCTTTTGTCCTCTGGGTCGGTGGTTTCAGGCACGTGGGCAAGCGTTTCCATTGTTTGACCTGTCGAAGGATCTGTTAATTCTTCCGGATTAAGTGATGTAATTCCTGAGGGAGGAATTTCGGACAGTGGGTGATCATCATGTACGTATA
>NW_022639809.1:75266-75640 GCF_010583005.1 Odontomachus brunneus | reverse complement strand
TATCGCTCAGTGTACGAGATGCGTATGCTATTGGCTGATCTTTGTTAATGATTCCTTGAGATAATATTCCGCCTATTGCGTAACCTGAAGCGTCGGTAGTTAATATAAATGGTCTCGAAAAATCTGGGTACTGCAAGACTGGTTCTTTACAAAGCTCATTTTTAAGAATATTAAACGTGCTAATTTCGAAAATTCCGGAATAAATCTTCTATAGTATCCAGCCAGTCCTAGAAATTGCTTGACGTTTTTTGACGTTTTTGGCGTTGGAAATTCGCGTACCGCTTCGAGTTTTCTCGGGTCAGGCTTAACGTCCTTACTGCTAATTACGTGTCCCAAGTAACTGACTTCCTTTTGTAAGAATTTGCATTTATCCG
>NW_022639809.1:74518-74967 GCF_010583005.1 Odontomachus brunneus | reverse complement strand
CCACCGAGTTGATCGAGGATGTCAATTATATTGGGTAACGGATAAGCATCTCCGATAGTCTTATTATTCAACGCTCGAAAATCCAAAACCATACGCCATCGTTTGTTGCCTTGGAAATCCTCTTTTTTAAGGCACAATTCAAATAGGAGTATTATAGGGCGATTGTGAATGTCGTATAATACCACTATTTAGTAATTCCTGAACTTGTTTATTTATTTCAACCTTATGAATTTGAGGAAATCTATACTGCTTTGTGTTAATCGGATAATCGTCTGTAGTCGGTATTTGATGTTGCAGTACGTGCGTAGAGGTAAGTTGTTCTCCTGGCAATTGGAAGCAGTCTTGATGATTTTTAATCAATATTGTTACATTATCAGTTTCTTCTGGATTTAAGTAGTCCAATTTAATCAGAGTCAATAGTTCGCCTAATCGGTTATCGTTAAAAAGGT
>NW_022639809.1:58400-69160 GCF_010583005.1 Odontomachus brunneus | reverse complement strand
AATATATATATATATATATATATATATATATATATATATATATATATATATATTTATCATGTATCACTGTATTTATATATATTTATCATGGACATAACTTTGCATAAGATAACTTAAATTTTTTCTCAGAATGTGTAATCATTTTGAGACGAAAGTAAAAAAGTAATTGCTAAGGATTTCTGTAACTGAACATTTTGTCTGTCTTATAACATAACCTAACTTATACTGCAATTCTAAGCAGAATCGTAAGTCTCGTAACTTGTTCTCGTAAGATTCGTAAGAATTTATGAGTAGATTTACAACTCAATGCAATATAATATGTCGTACAATTATTCGTAAATATCTACGATTTCATGTAATTTACGATATCGTAAATTACATGAAATCGTAGATATTTACGAATAATTGTACGACATATTATATTGCATTGAGTTGTAAATCTACTCATAAATTCTTACGAATCTTACGAGAACAAGTTACGAGAACAAGTAACGATGCCTCAGACGCATCGTCACTAAACAGCCGACACAACAACCGGCAGGCTGTAAACGGCACTAAGCGCTAAACAAATAATTTAAACATAAGCATGCGTCGCGCGCATCACGCGCCTAAAACGATACCGCAGGACACGAGATGTCAACAAAGTGTCAGACGTAAAGATACGGTATATAAACCGTGGCCGGGAAATAAGCAGCATCAGTCAGATCCGGACCGTATACCGAACTCGAGTTCGCTCAAGAGCGGAGAGCGAGGACTTCGACCATATCGTTTCTGCCTTCCCGTCATCTTTCTCATCCGTACAGGCAAAACCGGCACCAGGAGATTGTGTGTTCGTTATTTCCGTCGAGAGTTCTTGATTCCGACTTCGCCTTCCTATCTAGTCCCAACGACCGGCCAACGAGTTCGTGTGTTCGCGAACCCCATCGAGCATTCTCGGTACCGGTCGTATCCTTTCTCGAGTTGCAAGTACATGTGCCAGTGTGTTCGCTGCGCTCGATCGACCGTTGTCGATACTTGCATAGATCGCGACAGCGACAAGCGAGTCGCCCGATACGTATATCGCGCCGCGTGCTACGACACGCGAACACCGACTTTCAAGTGTCCCGCTGGGCCCCTGCGGCCATCGACTTTCAAGTGTCGCGATTCGCGACACATCTCTCGATTCACCGATACCGTCTCTTGCGACACACCGCTTTCGCGCTATACGCTCCGCCTATAAAATCCCAGGGCGCGGCCGACCGGGAACGCGACCCGATTACTGGCATCGTCTTACGCCGACATACGCGAAGTTCCGACAGCTGTTCTGTATAACAAGATTCCAATAAATTTTTATTTATTTTTGTTAATTGCTGGTGTCAATCAATTCTTGAACCCGGACTCCGACGAGCGATATTCCTTGCACTACATTAGACAACCGAGACGCGGAGTTCAGTTGTTACATTGGTGTCCGAACAGGTTAACTAGCGATCTGACACGAGCAAGTAACAATAAACGGAGTGACACACAAATGACATCGTGGGTCTACAAATTAATTAGGGATCAGATTAGAGAGCAGCTATGCGAACAAAACGTGGAAACCGAAGGCACACTCGACGAATTACGGGCACGTTTAGTACAATTTTTAAGGAAACATTCAGGAACGACTGCAAACGCGAAACAAAGTATGCAAAACGGTATCACAATGCCAAAACAAGACGAATTTACATTGTCCATAGAAATAGCGGAACCAATAAACAGGATAATAAACCAGATTAGAAAATGGGAATGCCACTTTGATGGTCGGGACCCATATGCATTTCTAGAACAAGTGGAGGAGTTGAATCAGGTATATGGATACCCGGACGAATATTTGTTACGGGGATTACCGGAAATGTTAAGAGGAGAAGCTCTAATTTGGTACCGTAATAACCGGGACGCATGGGAAACCTGGGGAGACTTTCGAACAGATTTTGAAAGGGAGTATATACCGCGGCAATTTGAGGCACAAATGCGACGTCAGGCACGAGGAAGGGAACAGAAAGAAAACGAGTTGTTCTGTAACTACGCCAATGACATTCTCAAATTAATGCGTATGGCAGGGTGATGGACGGCTAGGGAACAGCTCGACCTACTGTATGAAAATATGCTGCCAGAATGGAAAAAATTTGTAAAACCGGAAGAAGCGGGAACGGTTGTGGAATTACGCGAGAAAATTACCGAGTTAGAAACCCTAGGACAACAGATTAAAAAAAGAAACAAGGCAAAATATGAATTTTGAACAGAACAATCGCCAGTAACAGCCGCTACTTATAATAAAGACGAGTGTTGCTGGTGGTGTAAACAACGAGGGCATAACCGGTTCGATTGTAGACGACCCCCGCGGAAGTTTTGTTCACAATGCGGTAAGGATGGCGTCCTTACCAAAGATTGTCATCCACCGTCAGGAAACGTCAGACGGGCCGGGTCCCCCAAAGAGACTCGGCCCACCATATAAAATATACGCCTAAGCCATTCACAACAATAATTGTGAATGGACAGAAGATACAGGCATTAATTGACTCGGGATCGGAAGCGTCACTCATTAAACCAGTGACGGTACGCAGACTAAATTACAAATAAAACGAACGAAGGACAACGTACGCCTAGCAAACGGGACGAAAACAGAAATACTCGGAACGGTACTAGTATCAATACAAACACACGGACAGAAATACAGAAAACAGCTAAGAGTATTACCAAACTTGAGAAGTCCCATGATAATAAATAGGAACAGACATATGGACGGATTTACAGATTACGCTATTGCCACTGCCACATACGATAACAAGAGAAGTTCCAGACATGCGAAATCGAAGATGAAATTTTGAAGCGATCAGAACGGGAGGAGGAACAACTAAGACAGTTTCTAACAGAAGAATTACAGTTATTCGACAGAGTACAAGGACCAACAGATAAAATACAACACCACATTATGTTGACAGACAAAAGACTGATTAAACAGCGATACCGACCCCGAAACCCGGCAATGCAGGCGATAATCAATAAAGAGATGGAAGACATGTTACGTGAGGGGATAATCGAGCCCTCAAGGAGTGCCTGGAGCTTGCCGGTAGTAGTGGTAAAAAAGAAGGATGGATCACGCAGGTTTTGCATAGATTTTAAGAAATTAAATAACGTCATTGAAAAAAACGTATATCCATTACTACATATCTCGGCGACATTAGACAAGCTCAGGGGGCTCGATATCTGTCTACTCTTGATTTGAAAAGTTGGTACTGGCAAATCCCATTGACTCCCGCGAACCGACTGCTAACAGCATTTATGGTACCAGGGAAGGGGTTTTTCCAATTTAAAGTAATGCCGTTTGGCCTCCATTCGGCACCCGCGACCTTCCAACGACTGTTAGATAGCATAATTGGTCCTGAGTTAGAACCCAGGGTATTAGTATATCTGGACGATATAATTATTATTAGCAAAACATTCAATGAGCACTTAACTCACTTAAAAGAGATATTTAGGAGATTACGAGAAGCTAAATTAAAATTAAATGTAAAGAAATGCCGGTTCTGCGTTAAGGAGTTAAAATATCTAGGACATGTAATCAATAATAAAGGAATACAAACAGATCCCGAAAAAATAAGTACCATACACAACTGGCCACAACCAAACACGATAAAAAAAGGTCAGACAATTATTAGAATTAGCTTCGTGGTATAGATGGTCATACCAAATTTCTCAGAAATAGCAGCTCCCCTTACGAAAATGTTGAAAAGAAATGCGAAATGGAGCTGGGAAGAAAAACAGGAGAAAGCGTTTCAAAAATTAAAAAATATGTTGATATCGACACTGGTGCTAGCATGCTCCGATTTTTCTAAAAGATTTATCGTCCAAACGGATGCGAGCACTAAGGGGCTCGGGGTCGTGCTGACGCAAAAATTAGGAGAGGAAGAGCGGGTGATAGCATACGCCAGTCGTACACTGGATAAAGCCGAACGAAATTATAGTGCGACCGAATTAGAGTACCTCGTCGTAGTCTGGGGAATACGGCGCCTCTGCGACTACCTGGAGGGATATCAGTTTACGGTGATCACGGACCACCAATCCCTTCGGTGGTTACAAAAAGTGGAGGCGCCCACGGACAGACTAGCGCGTTGGATAATTGAACTTCAACAATTCGATTTTGATATACAACACAGGCGAAACAGCCTCAATACGGTCGCTGACGCCCTATCCAGACAGCCGCAAATATGTAGCATTACGAACAAACCAACGTGCGGTTGGTATCAAAAAATTGTGAACCAGGTGGCCAGCGATCCTACCGCGTATCCTGATTACGAAATACGAGAGGGAAAATTAATGAAACACATATTATATGAATTAAATTTTAAAGAAACAAGAGCGTACAACGGTCATACAGGAGTCAACGGGGTATTCACCCGCGTACTTAATATATGGCCGTGAGGTAAACACACACCCAGAAATAACAGAAGCAGAGGAGACAACAAACCGGATTCGACACCTCAAGGAGGCTTACGAGGTTGTAAAAATTAATCTAGCAAAGGCATTCCAGCGTCAAGAGAAGCATTATAATCTCTGTCGACGAAACTGGAGACCAAAAATTGGCGAAAAAGTATAGAAAAAGGAATATCCTCTGTCAACCTCCAACAAGGAAAAGGCATTTAATACAAAGCTGACACCAAAATACATAGGACCACTGGAGGCGAAGAAAATAATATCATCAGTGATTGTACACGTGAGAAATAAACAAGGAAAATAGTATAGAAACATACACGTACAAGATTTGAAACCGATAAACAATAACAACAATACCGGAGAAAAGGACGAGGAGTCCGAACAGGAAAAGTAGTATAAAACAGGAGCACGGAGAGATTGAAGACACTATCTTCTTTACCGTCTCGAATGAAAAGAAATTTTGAAACAATGGCGCAACCGAATAATTGGTACGCAGTACCTGGAGCCGAGGTTCTTTGGTCGGACCTTGCGCTCTCCTCGGATGACGAGGATACGGTGGCACCGACACCGCCGCCGAAAACGTCGGCTCCGATGCTACTGCCGACACCGCCGACTACACCACCGCCGGCGGTAACTAGGATGCTGAACAGGATCGTCCCGTCACAAGGAACCCGCATCCAGCGTTCTGACGCAGAACAGCGACGTAAAACTTGTAACACTGCACTCGCGGCTCGTGCAGCCGGTTTCATTAATCGAGTGCAGCGACAAAATACATTGTATTCTTCGCGCTTCGGCGACCGTTCGGCAAATCCAGCGAGATCCGATAGCTCACACGAACAAAAACTCTAGATGGGCGCCAGGTACAGCGGTCTGTACCCACTAACAAAGTCGCAACACTAATTATAACTCTAAGCGGTGGTCTCGCCGACGAGGACAACTTGCCCTCCGCCCGAACGGCTCGCCCGAACGTCCGGCAGCTCAGCCCTGCTCTCGGTAGAGGGGCTGGTTCGCGCGATGTCGGAAGGGTTAGTGGTTGGCGGGTATGGAAATAATCAAAGGCGGATGTTAGATATTTGAATTTTATTCGACGGTAGCAAATTACAATTGTGAGATATTTCGCCCGCGTTAACACGACAACAACTCGCGTAATATTCTTTGATTCGGTAGTGATTCTCAATAACACAATACAAATATCCTTGCTCGCGGTCGTGATGCTGGTTCTCGGTAGCTCCGATTTTCGAGTCGTGACCACGAAGGTCACGACAGCCACGTAGGCTTTCGGCGGTGTGTTCGCTCGATATTTCGCGCACGACGGATAATCGACCGTTTGCCGGTCGGGTTTTACACGATACGCCGAGCTCCTCCTTTCGCGAGAGGAACGCGAACCCTGGCCCTCGCCCAGGGTGGACGGCCGAGCTCCAGTTTCCCGACATCGCACCGTTCCGCGACACTAATCACCAAAAATACGTAGTTCGTTCTCCTTGGAACGGACTCACCAAACAGCGGAGCGGGGCAGTCGGCAACGAACACCGGCGGTCCCCTCTGGGTTCACACAAAAAGTCCAGCCCGTGCGGTAGCGGCCTTACAGATGCTGAGGTCAGGTCGTCCTTGGTCGTCGGCTCCGTGGATGGCACGTCCTTTACACGCTCTAGGCACGGCTCACAGGAAAAAGCTCTCGAGCGATCGTTGGGACCTCGTTTTATCCCAGGTTTGAATCGCTAGCTCCGACAGCTATCGACCGTTGATTGGCCGATTTGCAGGATTGAATCCCCCGTTATTCGGCCGTTGTTTTGCGGTAACTGTTGTTTACCAGCTGGATCTTTCTGGCTGGTCGGCCTCTCCGACCTTGGAGCTTCGTCGTATCTGCAGCCGTCGTTTCTTCAATCTCCGAGCCTCGCGGCGTCTTCTCCTGACTTGGAGGACGCTCCGGGTCGCGGAGGATGTGCTCGTCGGACTCGCCCTGGTAGCAGCTGTCCTCTGCGGGTGTATATCAGTTGGACACGGGGCAATTGGACACAGTCCAATCACAAGTCGCTGTTCCAAGGGACCCTACAAATGTCTCTAATCACACGGTGCTGTGATTGGCTGTGTCCAAATGCACCGTGTCCAAGTGTCCCGTCCTCCGCTCGTCCGCGGTGTCCATCGACTCCGTCCCAGCGGCTCCCTTGCGGCAGCTCAGGACTGATCCACCTCGGCAGCTCTCTCTCTCTACGTTCTCCTCGTTAGCTGGGGTATTTGGCTAAAACAGGCCTCCTTAGAGCGGATTCACCTGTTGGTCCTTAATTGCTAATACAATAATAAGGAAGCGATTCATATGAGATTGTTGGTCCGTCCGATGCTCCTGGTCCTGACTTCTCTTCTCCCTCGGCGGCAGCGAATCCTCCCTGATGTCCTCTTCCTCCTGACCCGATCTCTCGACACCCGCCCTCTTATTTTATACACAAAAATATTTGGGCCACGCAGGCTCGCGTCCTATTCGCCTTACCGTTAGGACGCGACATCCACCTGCAGCCGGGAAGCCCGCTTTCGGCTTCCGCACGACTTTCCGAGTGACGGACGATAACAAAAAAGCGACGTAAAACTATAATGCTTACGGCTCCGTTGCCCCCACCATCAGGGCGCCGAGGACGTGTCATCGGCATAATTAAGGCTGGCCAGACACCGCCTAATAAGAGGAAGCCAGCGATGTTACCTGCTAGGCCACCAGCAACTACCGGCCACACCGCAATCGACCGACCGACCGACACCGATCGCGTACCGACCGTCTCCGCTACGCGCAATCGGCCCGTCTCTACCGCCACCGGTACGAGTAGAAGTGGAACGCAGCATCAAAATACCACACTTCGCGGTTCACGTCTCCAGTAGGTCCATTCTCTAACTTCTTAACGACAATGTCACTAGCCTAGGGTGTCGTTATGGAGATTTAACGACACTGTAACGAAAAGTGGAATTCTGTAATTTTTTTTAACAATAAATATCGTTAAAAATATCGATAAAATATCAAATTTTGTCGTTAAGATATCGAGAGGTATGGGACCCCTCGATAAGCAATAACGGCAATATAACTAGGTATAACGATCCTCCAAATAGTAGGAAAATGTGGCTCTACGTTTGTACATCGACTCTACAGTTACCGACTACTGGCTCTTTCTCTCCTTAATTTTTGTATCTTTTCAGCTACCTTTGATTTATGATTTCGCCATGCCTACAAAAATAGTAAAAATATTAAAAAATATTAAAAATGTATTAATATAATCATATATTTTTTAAATCTTTTATATATTGATTAAACATACAGTTATAATATATATATATATATATATATATATATATATAATATATGCAACAGGACGGCTACCAGGACTTAATCAATGGAGGAGAAATGGTACATCGACGACATAACGCTGATTGGGATAACGCACAACTCGAGTAGAACTAGAATCGGACAAGACGTCTGGATCTTGAGCCACTTGGATTATCCCCCTGGTTTACGGGGTAGATTCATATAACATTGCTCATATCAAGGTGAGATGGTGTCAACTCGGGATGCATTCATGAGATGTTCCAGCTTGGTGGACATACTTAGTATGGGTAACGGGAATATAATTTTTATACTCATAAATAACTCTCAGAAAAAGTGCACCATTGGGGGACACAAGTTTGTAGTACCCGTGTTGGATACATTCGACAACCTAGCAGCTGGGACAGGGCCAGTTGTGACTGCATTCGACGGACCATTGGCTGAGATACTCTCACGGACACTGAACCGAAGTGAATGTCTTAGAGCTGCATTCGAGCAGCACGCTAGAGGATATTTCGCTAGAGAGTTTGACTGGATGGAGATAGACAACCTGGCGAATATTGCAAGAGTGAGATGGCATGGGAAACCTGGAGTACAGGTTACCGTAGGACCGCTTGGAGAGCGCGAAGTAAAGTACGTCTTCACAGACAAGGATATGGGAAGAAAAATGGGTACAGATCCTGCCATTTGTGACGGACCGGGAAAATATAGATCAAGGGCGACGGTAACTACTTTAGATCAGGTCCCACTACCCAGACGTTTGGCCAAACATTCTCCCCATATAAGTATAGGGAGATAGGATAATGCAGCAGAGTTGGCAGTGGTGTCACTGGCAGTGGTGGGTTGGCAAACTATCACTCCTATTATATAGAAGATAGGATAGTGTATTCAAGAGTTGAAGCTGGAGGTCAAGACGCTCTAATAAGGGCTGAGTACTGGCGAAGAATGCTTGAAACTTGTAAGTGTGCATGTGGTGTGCGTGACGAAATTGTATCTCCAATTAGCTACCCCAATTTGGGTAGCTATTGGACTGTTTTGGTATATAAAAGAACAAATGAGCGTAACTCACAAGGCAAAGCTTCAATCGCATTTCTAGCGAATTACATGTATAAAACTGCAGATACTACCTTTTCCTGGAAAGAAAATGAATTTAGAGAGATCGAACCCACTCCGATTGGAACCAGAATACCCAGTTCTTGGTGGCGCAATCCACTCAATGAAGACTGGAAAGCATTTAGAATGGTCGGTGGAGAAAACCATTCAAGTAATGTTTATATGATAAACACACACAGGATGGATTGGAGCTTCAACTTCTGAATTTCATATAACGATGAAAGCATAGAGGATGATGTAGAACTGAAAAATGTATTGAATCGTTAAATCTGGAAAAAGGGAGGGCGTGAGTTATATAGGCCTACCTGGAATTCAAGAGTTGGGTTCTTATGGTTATAACATAGAAGGGATGTACTCAGGAGTACTAGCAAACGCCATCAAAAAAAGATATATTTGTTTCACTTTAATTTACTGCACTAGTATGCACCAATTTAAACAGTTCAGCTAAAAAGAACAGATCTCTAAGTAAACAAAGAAGCGATACTGAAAATCGATAACTACAATATATAAAAAAACCGTTATTTTTTTATATTCGGCCGGTTTATTCTCTAACTTCTTAACGACAATATCACTAACCTATGGTGTCGTTACGGAGATTTAACAACACTGTAACGAAAAATGGTATTCTGTAATTTTTCTTAACGATAAATATCGTTAAAAGTGTCGATAAAATATCGAATTTTGTTATTAAGATATCGAGGGGTATGGGATAAGCAATAACGATAAGCAATAACGACAATATAACTAGGTATAACGATGCTCCACTTAGTAGGAAAATGTGGCTTTATGTTTGTACGTCGGCTCTACAGTTACCGACTACTGGCTTTTTCTTTCCTTAATTTTTGTATCTTATCAGATACCTTCCCACATAGTAGATGTCCAAAATATATCATAGGGATATCCTAAAGATATATTTGGGATATATGATATCTTCAAGATATCCGTATGATGTATTTGACATTCTTGTTGTGTGGGTTTGATTTATGATCTCGCCATGTCTACAAAAATATTAAAAAAAACAATATTAAAAATGTATTAATATAGTCATATATATTTCCAATCTTTTTTCAATTTCTTTTATATATTGATTAAACGTAGAGTTATTATACACACATATACACACACACGCACACATACACACACAAATATATGACATCTATTTGATATTAACTATATTGGTCCACATGTATAATAAGTATTTTGCTAACAACATGTGTGAACATAATCTAAAACATGATCTGCAAACATTATATTAAAAAAAATATTATGTATGTTTCGAAGATTAATATTATATATACAATTACATTTTTTTATTGTAATACTTGTGTATCACGTTTTATTAGATTATGTCGATATACTTTGATGACAAATTACGATTTTAATATAAACTCATATAGTTGGTGCCAAATTAATGTTTGATTTAATCTTCTTGTGTATTATTTATTTTACATATACTTACTTTGACATATTTTGATTAACTGTCACATATAATTGTTGACACAGCCAATATTTGTATTTACTGCTCCTAAACTCACAGGAAAAGATACACAAGGAAAAGAGATTTGATTGGCTGAATACTGCAGCAGTGAAGTTATATTGAACTGAATATACTCGTTTCAGTAACGACGTTGGTATTACATTTTGTATCGATACGGTATCGCTAGCTTGAGTTACAGAATAGCTTTTTCGTTACAACGTCGTTAGCGCAAGCGACGATCATCGTTACGTAACGATAACGACGTTGTTGTTAGAAAGTTAGAGAAGAGGCCTACAGGAGATACAGATTAAGGCTACCTCAGAAGATGGATGCTACGCTTCAACAACAGCGCACAACTATGATCCAGTCAGCGACTTCCAGATCAATCCTCCCAAACCGGGGGGGGGGGGGGGGGGG
>NW_022639809.1:55188-58363 GCF_010583005.1 Odontomachus brunneus | reverse complement strand
GGGGGGGGGGGGGGGGGCGGGGGTGATGCCTCACTAAACGCATTGTCACTAAACAGCCGACACAACATCCGGCGGGCTGTAAACGGCGCTAAGCGCCAAACAAATAATCTAAACATAAACATGCGTCGCGCCCATCACGCGCCTAAAACGATACTGCAGGACATGAGACGGCAACAAAGTGTCAGACGTAAACATACGGTATATAAACCATGACCGGGAAATAAGCAGCACAAGACCGATCCGGACCGTATACCGAACTCGATGCTCAAGAGCGGAGAGCGAGGACTTTGACCGTATCATTTCTGCCTTCCCGTCCGCAGCTTCCGCACCCGTACAGGCAAAACCGGCACCAGGAGATTGTGTATTCGCTATTTCCGTCGAGAGTTCTTGACTCCGACTTTGCCTTCCTATCTAGTTCCAACGAGTTCGTGTGTTCGCAAACCCCATCGAGCATTCTCGCTACCGATCGTATCCTTTCTCGAATTGCAAGTACACGTGCCAGTGTGTTCGCTGCGCTCGATCGACCGTTGTCGATACTTGCATAGATCGCGACAGCGACAAGCGAGTCGCCCGATATATCGCGCCGCGTGCTACAACACGCGAACACCGACGTTACCGCCGGGCCCCTGCGGCCACCGACTTTCAAGTGTCGCGATTCGCGAACATCTCTCGATTCACCGATACCGTCTCTTGCAACATATCGTTTTCGCGCTATACGCTCCGCTTACCGAATCCCGGGACGCGGCCGACCGGGAACGCGATCCGATTACTGGCGCCGACATACGCGAAGTTCCGACAACTGTTCTGTATAACAAGATTTCAATAAACTTTTATTTATTTTTGTTAATTGCTGGTGTCAATCAATTCTCGAACCCGGACTCCAACGAGCGATATTGCTTGCACTACATTGGACAACCGACACGCGGAGTTTGGTTGTTACATTATATTGCATTGACTTGTAAATGTACTCATAAGTTTTTACGAATTTTACTGTAACAAGTTACAATACTTACGATTCTGCTTAAATTTGCAACATTCATTGTCTCGTACACACTTTAAATAACAATTTCCGGAAAAACAGATAATTGAATACTATATCTTACGTGTTTAGAGATTCTTCCGTAACTGCATAAAATCTGTAATACTCGTTGATCACGAAAATATTAATATTATTGCATATAATATTCTCGTGATGGCACGTTGGAAAACGAAAGGAGGGGGGGGGGCACTATGAAGGCACTAATGGCTAACGTGACCACGGTAACGTTTGGTTGCTTAGTTCGGTCCACTTAAAGCTTGCAACGTTACTCATTGGATGTTAAAGTAAGATAGAATGATGTTTGCGGCGTTACGAGCGTGAAGTGGACGAAATCAACTAAGTAAACGTTACCGTTGTCACGAAATAAAAAAACATCTATGGAGCTTCCGTCTGCATGAGTCGAGACTCATGATTGGCTGAGAAGTTTCTTGCGCGTGCGCAGGAGCTTGAGCGCTCAATGAGCGGTTGTATTTAATTCTTCTATATCGAAGTATATCCCGCTTCATCAGTCTGTGGCCGAGGTATGTGCTTACAGTGTCATTGTGCTTAATGGTGTGTGCTTACAGTGTCATTGTGCTTAGTGGTGTTTACAATTTCATTGTGCTTAGTGGATTTAACCTGTTTATTTAAGAATTTATTTGTGCAATCATACAGAGGATATCTGTGCTAAAAACGTAAGTATGAATAAATACGATATTAAATTATCAGTTTCGCGGAAATTATTGCGTAAATTGTCTATAAAGCAACGAAGTAGAGTAATGTGTGAAGTAAGAAAACGTTTAAAGATCTTAACTTTTACAACATGCGGCATTGTAAATACGGAATCTAATAGTTGTAATGTGCAAAATATAATAGACTTAGCTATTCCGGGATGTAGTTCTTCGAATAATTGTAACTTACAAAGTACTGCTGATTTTGCTACTCCGACGTGTTATACTTCTTCAAATAATTTTAATGTGCAAAATATTCCTGATTCAAGTAGTCCGGGGTGTAGTTCTTCAAATAATATTCCAAGTTATAATTGCGATATTGTGCATGATAGACATGTGATTCACGATGAATCTTTCTCTTCCTCGTCTTCGTATGTTTCTGAAGTCAGTGAAATATTTTCTGATAATTGCTGTCATCCATTCTTTCGCAGTAGGTATACTAGGCGGGTTCTAACCCAGGTCCTCTGAGGGGGGGTGCGGGGCGAGGGGAACTGCGAGCGCGGGGGGCTGACGTCACGCGGGAGAGGGGACTTACCAACATTTCTTTTACCGACATATTACCGGTATTTTTACCAACATATTTACTTTTTATCAACGTATATATATTTTTACCAACATATTTATATTTACCAACATATTTTTTTTTACCGACATATCTTTCCACATATTTTTTTAACATAATATCGATATAATTGACCGTTTCATCAATCCTCCCCTTTTCGACGTGTTCGAGGTCTTTCCCCTCCTTCCTGTTGGCAGCGGTTCGCGAGCGGGCTGCGCCACCCACTCGCCTTTTCCCCTCTCCGGCCACCGGCGCGCCTAGAATATTCTCGAATATTCCAGAAAGATCTTTTGAGGAGAACATTCGGTCTCGAAAAGAATTTTATCTAATGCATAGAGATACTTTGATGGGTAGAGACATCCTTTTAGTTTTTATCTTCAACAGCCCCTCCCGAAAAAAAGAATTTTGTCTTTCGAAAACACAAGTTGTACAGACCTCGACAACACAACACGTGAATACTATGTCGCGATTAAGTGTTCTAGTGCGCGAATGTATCGTCGCGGGTTCTTATGCGGACCCGAATATCGATCGCGAGAAATATTTATTTCACGTATCGGAAAGCGACGACGCGGAAAACTATAATTTATTTTATATCTTCGCTTGCGAATGCAGCAGCATGCTACTCGTGTTGCTGTTTAACAGCGGAAGACTTTGTAACGATCGGACCCAAGAAATTGTGAGGGAAATCCTTATAATCAGACGTGATTACGGGGAGGAAATGGAGGATGTCTGGGGTATGATCGGGGATGTACTCAACCATATTAGGTAAGCTAAATATCGTAATAATTATATAAAAACTACAATACACTAGAAATATATATGAAATTAATGATTATTATTTTCCCCATAGCCCAGGAAATTCGA
>NW_022639809.1:54777-55163 GCF_010583005.1 Odontomachus brunneus | reverse complement strand
AACCATACTAGGTAAGCTAAATATCGTAATAATTATATAAAAACTACAATACACTAGAAATATATATGAAATTAATGATTATTATTTTCCCCATAGCCCAGGAAATTCGATCAAACATGTGATTTTCTCGCCTAAGAACGGCGGTAGAAGACGTCGATAACGACGTGGGTAAGTTTACATATATCAGTAAAATATTAATTACGACTTTAAAACCACTTTTTTATACGCTAATAATATATATAATTTCAGAAATCATCCAAAACAAGTTGAGCAAGGTAACAAAGAAGTGGAGGTAATCGACATTTCTGGTGATATCGATGACCCACCAATTATCTGGGAACGCTTTCCCGACTATGTCATTGATATCAACGACCCAGCGATTAATT
>NW_022639809.1:52021-54694 GCF_010583005.1 Odontomachus brunneus | reverse complement strand
GGAACATTACCCCATTGCCGAGATTCCGCTCCAGAAACGAGGTAAGACAGCGTTAATTTTCAATATAAATTCACATGTAAGTTCGACACAATTGATAATTTTATCGATCTTCCTTCTTTTCAGTGAACCCTCCGTTCATGATTCACCCTCCAGAATATTCTAGAGTACTCGAGACATTCCGAAAACTATGCGAAAAAAATGTCTCTAATGTATGCGTACCTATGTAGATACTTTGATGGGAAATAAAAAGAGAAACATTAATACATTAAAAAAAATGTTTATTTATAAAGGTTTACAACTCTCTCCGGGCGCTGAGACCATCAATTGAATATTTTTAATACATTCTGTAAAGCACAATGCTTAATATGATTATTACATCGTAAAATATTGGTTGCATCCAGTTTGCCCAAGGAAACTATGTCCTCGTAATCCGCATCCAAGGTCTCGATGATCAAGTTACTTTTTACATTATCGTTCAGAAGATTCACCAACCATTCTCGCTTTTCACACCCCTTTACGTATACGAGTGGAGGGAAAACGTCTTTATGTTTCACATTGCATGATTTGCCAACCATAGCTGTCGTAATCAAGTGCTTGGCTCTGCTGTATGCAACGATCTCGTCATCCCATCATAGTCCATGATGATTAACCGTCAATCAGTATGCTCTCGATTTGTCGGATCTTGCGAGAAGATGCCATGGCATGGGACTAGTAAAGATATAATGGGAGAGAGCAGATCCATTCCTAAGTATCGCTACTTCCTTTACAATAAATCTCTTTCCAACAACGAATCCTTGCAAGTCCACAAACGTTGGTTCGACCATAGCGAAGTACTCTTCGATACGTTCGAGAAAGAAATGTCGTGTATAGCCTTTTGATGTTTTCTATTATTCTTTTCTCATACTTTCCAATGTGTTAGTTGATTTTGCGCACTAAGTTGGTTAGTGGGCTGTATTCAACTACACGATCATGCAGGATCAGACAGTATGCGGTAGTATTCGCTGGTATATTCTCTCTACACTCAAATTCTATCCGCACATCTACAGTGGCACTCTTAACAGATTCGTTTTGACGCGAACAATCGATAACCACGAAAGGACCATGCTTCAGAAAGTCGATAGTTGTTAACCATACCTCAGCACTGTTGTATCCATAATACGATTTGCGGAAACGGCTATACATATCATAAAGTATTGCATATCTGTTTTTTACAAAATCTAAATTCATGTCATCGTATGGATAACACTCTGAATTTAGATAGAGCTTAATTTAGATAGAGTTAAATTGCAGTTGTCGAATTGAGTTATATTTTCCGACATGACATTTTTTCGACTAGTTTGCAGGGCAAAGATAACGTATCGTGGTTTTTCCAAATTAGTGGCTGTTTTGACAGTCCACAGATGTTTGGTCGTGCTTTGCAGCAGAGGAAATTCATACAGATCCCATGAGCGGAAACTCATACTCAGGTATCGATTATTCTCCAATGTTCTCAGCAGGGCAAGTTTATTGATATCATTCAACATTACATGAGGCATTCGCCATTGTATCTTGAATAGCTCAATTTTAGATTGCAACGCTGAAGATCCAAGTAGACTGTTGTTGTCACTGCGCGACCGTAATAAAATTAATTCGTGACGCGCGTTAATTACTACACGCTTGTAGTCTTCGCAGAATCCTAGCAACATGTTAAGTGGCACGCAAAAGTTGAAGTATCCATCTGTCGAAACAGCGTCAGTCGTATCCCACGCAGCATTTTTCATGGTAGCATTTTTGTCCGAAGATAACGATACATTGTTTTTCAGTGTGGAAGTTATTCCCACGTTTCTGTTACGATCAATCTCTGTACCATCCAGTTCGTAACGAATCTCATCAAACATAAATGCAACGCAATTACGTCCCAATGTTACAGTCACACCATCGGCTTTCGCTTGTTTCGTTATCTTCCCCTCGACATAGAGATAACTCTCACACGGTAACGTGTACAAGTCTTGCTGTTGTATAGGTATTCGTATCTCATCGCTGTGTCCAAACGTTGTGTTAGCGTATGGATTGTACGTGTGTGTTTCGATTTTGACGATGCGATCGTCAAAGACCGGACTACCTCCAATGTTCAAAATGTCAATCATCTTTTTTCAATTGTTTCGTACGATGTATCCTAGAGATTTAAGAAATTCAATATTCGTCGCGCTGAGTTTTTGTTTTATACAACTGCGAGTATTGTTTGGAGCAGTCTTCGGTGCGATGAAATGTTCTCTCGGGGAGTGTGTCACTTGATCCGTTTCATTCAGTACGAGCATCTCACGCGCTTTTCAAAAAAATATAGAATTCGTGTTAACGTTGTAGTCGCCGTCGCACGTGCAGTCTGATGGTAATCTCTTCTTTTCGAAAATCGAGCAATCGCCCTTCTTGATCGACGATACGCACCGTTAAATATGTAATGCTTCGTACGATGATTGGAAGATAAATGACATGTGCCGGCGTTTCCGATATCTTATATCCTGGTGACACGTTAGGTGAGAATTCATGTATCGTATGTACACGGGTACCGTTGCTGTATGCACCACTGACGACGCTGCATTCTACACGAATAATATTCACGTTCATAATCTTAATCGGTGCATCCGATTCATACCATTGTTGCGGTGCTAATATACGATTCGATGAGAATCCCAA
>NW_022639809.1:49662-51976 GCF_010583005.1 Odontomachus brunneus | reverse complement strand
ACGCTGTATTCTACACGAATAATATTCACGTTCATAATCTTAATCGGTGCATCCGATTCGTACCATTGTTGCGGTGCTAATATACGATTCGATTAGAATTCCAAGAGCAAACCAATATTGTTCGGCTTACTAAAATTTATTCTGTAAGCACATTTTATTTCGCTCTTCATTGTATTATGATTGGCACGAATTATTATAGGATATTCACTCTTGTTATCTCTATATAGATTATTTTTAGTACGTACTGTTGCTTGAGAAATTACACGTCTTAAATACTCTTTTATGGCATGCAATTCGTACGATCCTTCAGGAATTGAAATTTCCCTGTCATCGTCACCAAAGTAAAATTTATTGTTCAATGCGTTTACATTTGGTATCGTATGATAAGATTCAAGGGTGGTCAAGCCAAGTTCATAATCATCATCGCTCAAATCTATGGCAGGAAAGTAGCTCGCCGTAAGAGTGCTACTATTGCCCGACAGCGTAAGTGTCAGTGACATACTCGGGGAACTGTCAAACGAATACAGAATTCTCGCAACGAAACATCAGGAATTTAAATAGGTTTTATCGACAGTTTGCAGAAAATGTAAACACAGTTGTCCGCAAGTGCTTTCTTCGTAACGTTGATAGGGTGCGCGATTGTACTCAATTTTCACTACATCTTTTTCGAGATATCGAATCAATTCTTTGGGTGGTCTAAGATTACCAAAACTATCGAAATATATCGCGCGTTCTCCTCTCTTTGCGTACGCCACCCAATGAGTACCAGATCCTTCAGCGTCGTCCAAATTTATGATACCGCTTTCGTTTATACGCGGTAACATCGGGAGTGCGTTACGCATAAAGACACCTCGAAAAAATGGGATACGCAAGCGCTTCGCCAAGTAGTCCAATTGAACGTTGGTGGTTGCACCGGTAGGCATTTTTATCGTTTTATCGATGTTTTTTTTTTTCTTCGAGACGCCTTTTCCACGTTTGTATGGTGCAAGATAGACTCCTCGACCTTTCATAACGCGGTCTTCCATGGCACGATGATGACGTTTTAATTCTTCCAGTTGATGTTGAGCAGCCTTGTTGAAATTCACAACTTTTGCAACCCCCGCTGCTCCTCCAACCAAAGAACCGACTACTCCCAATAATGGTAGAACTGGTAAAACACCACCACGTTTCGCTACCAGAAGTATTCGTTTCGTCTTTTTTCTCTTCGTTTTTTTCAAACCCATGCCGAGTTTTGTCTTTGCTTTCATAGCCGCCCAGACTGCTGTAGCTGCAGCTCTCTCACCGAGAGTCGAATCTTTCGATGTTATGCGTTCCTGAGCTTTCACAGCGAGAATCTTATCCGCCGCGTGTCTATCGGTAAGGTTATTACTCCGAGAATATGCAATGTCGTGCTCGCGACACGCCTCGTCCAATGAATTAATGGCTCGATCATCTCTAGCCAATCGTTTTGCCAAGCAAGTTCCAGGACCGCAAAAATTATATCCGGGGATGTGCAACTCCACAGGAATTGCGTTTATCGCACGATTTAATAGGTCTCTACCAATTTTTGTCGTCTTCGGCGACATTTGTTGCAGTCCCTGATCAACGGTGCTGGACCGTCAATGTGCGTTCGTTGCCACGGACGATTATAATGTTCCAGACACCGGCGATACTGCTGAACCTCCGAGTCAGCCTTTATATGCTCGGGGAGTCTGTCCCACAAAACGTCAATGTGCGTCGGAAACCCACGTAATAGGACAACCTTCGGTATGTCCTGTATTTCAACTGTTTGGAAGTTAGGTTTCGAATGTCACAAGTATCCGACAGTAGGAAAAACATTTTCAAAACTGAACAATTTTGATATGATGCACCCCTATAAATAGTTCAATCGGAACAACTCGTTAACGAAATCAACTTCGCAACTTGCAGAGAAAACATGCGGTTCTTGAAGCAACCGACAGCGATACGCGTGACAAATTTCGATGATAGAACGCAATCAATGTTCGATCAAGAGACACGCCGACATGGAAACATGCTTCCAAACACGATTCGTGGAATCGTATGCGGCCCTTCGAACTTGCGGCAAGACAAACGTCTTGATAAGTTTGCTGGAAAGTCCACACGGTCCACGTTTCGAGAACTTGTATGTGTACTCGAAATCATTGCAACAACCCAAATATCGCTATTTGGAAAATTTGTTGACATCGATTGATGAAATTGGTTACTTTACATTCTCCAATAACAGCGACGTGAT
This sequence comes from Odontomachus brunneus, assembly GCF_010583005.1. NCBI lineage: Eukaryota > Metazoa > Arthropoda > Insecta > Hymenoptera > Formicidae > Odontomachus > Odontomachus brunneus. The sequence continues at coordinate 49,743 of NW_022639809.1, read as the reverse complement.
TCCAACGACAGAAGCGCTCGCTAATTCTATTTTTATTTTTGACGACGTTGCATGTGACAAACAAGATGTGATAAAGGAATA
>NW_022639809.1:48411-49417 GCF_010583005.1 Odontomachus brunneus | reverse complement strand
TAACATCGTTCCAACATCGTTCCTACGTCGTTTCAACGTCGTTCTAACTATATAACGTCGTTCCAACACCGTTCTAACGTCGCTTCAATATCCACGAAAGCGCATCAATGATGATCAATAGTAGCATGAACATCGCGAGGAAGGATCGCGAGAAGATAGCGAAGGAGATTGCGAGAACGAGCAAATCAATTCGCAAGAAGTATCACGCTTTGAAAACCGGTAGGATGGAGGAAGATGTTGCATTGGAAAGACATTTTAAACCCGTGGTCGAACCTCTGAAGCAAATCGCGGAAAGTACCGCTAATGTAGAGGGTAACGTCGGTGTTAAAACTGAGACACCATCGGTGAATACGAACGTCGAAGCAAAGAGTGCGATATCAAAACCGAAAAGAAAAGACGCACATGACAAAAGTGGGAAATTATTGGACATGTCGTGGGATTATTCAGATACGTTCGCATTGCCTTCACCGAAAAAACGGATACGATTAGACGATTCTCCGATATATTTTACATCGAAGAAAGCACCTCTATACGAGTAACCGCATGAATTGAACGACACTCTACCCATTGATGATGATGAGAATACTGTTTTCGAAGCCCCGGATGAGCCGCTCGCGACATCCATTAGACATCAGTTACAAACGCGCGCGGGACAACAAACGTTGCGCGATCACCTTGGTCCCCTGGGACAACAATACTTTGGAGCGATGTTAAGCGGTGGAAAAGATACAACTATAGATCACGTTTACGGGGTACGTTTCGATAATGATGAACCAACGCTAGGTGATAAACGCATCGACGTGGACAGAGACGATAATATAATAATTGATGGAACAAGATACATGGGAACACCGGATCTTTACGAGCTGATATTCAAGAGAATACCCGACGATACCGTGTACACCGAGGCCGACAAACACAAGTACAAAAGTATACTGCTGGCGACGAATGCTCACAGACGCGGCTACAACCCTCTAAATCCTATACTCGGTAACAAAGGGTACAA
>NW_022639809.1:46869-47938 GCF_010583005.1 Odontomachus brunneus | reverse complement strand
AATATTAAAACGTTGAAAGATCGATTGGAGGAGAATAGTAAAACGTTGAAAACTGAACAGGAAGTAATCAGGGCGAAAAACATACAGAGTATGAATGATCTTCATCCAAACATCAATCTGTTAGTTGATATGATACAAGAAATTAAATACAAGAACAATATTAATATGACAGAAGAAAAAAATAAATCTAAGACATAAAATACTGATACGAAAGTAGAAGAAAGTAAATCTATGAAAAAAGATAAATAAATAATGGAATATTACAGTTAAATCAGTATATACATAGACATAAGCACGAGAAGAATTATTCCATAATGGTGAAGGAATCATCAAAGATTAACAAACGGAAAAACGAAAAGCAGCGACTCGTGGACGAACTGCATGCTTCGGCGAGAAAAAATTTTCCTCGTAGGCGCGTCATTGTACGCGGATACGATGATCTGTGGCAAGCCGATGTGATAGAGATGCGTCCTTATGCGCGATTTAACAAAGGTCATCACTATATACTTACGGTTATTGATGTGCTGAGCAAATACGCATAGGCTGTGCCGCTGAAGAGTAAGAGCGGAAAAGAGATAGCTGAAGTGTTCACCAAGATAATTCGAGACAGATGTCCGAAAAATTTGCAAACCGATCAAGGCAAGGAATTTTACAATGCAGATTTTGGGGATGTGTTGTTGTGGCGGTTGCCTCTTTTATATGGCGTGATCGGTCGCTCGCGGGGAGGGTGCAGTGACACTCGCTGTTTCTTTTAATAACAAGTAATAAGTAACATTTATTCTTTGTGGGTTACATGTGTGTGTGTGTGTTCGTGTCTGGGAATTGTTCCCTTCGTCGTATGGCTCGTCGAACCGCCGCGTTTAGTCCCTTGCAATGGGGGTGCCGCGTCCTTCTTCGCTGGGAACCACCAGAAACCGGCGTCCGATTCTCCTTCCCTGCGTGCCCGTTCGTGCGACGTGGTGAGACCGGTCGTAGAACCCGGATGTCGTCGCGAGCTAGAGGAACTGCTGCAGGTCGAGTCAACTTCCGCTGCGGGAGCCAGATGTGGTGGAGCTTATGGACGCCTCTT
>NW_022639809.1:44370-45559 GCF_010583005.1 Odontomachus brunneus | reverse complement strand
CGCACTTTGCAGCGCGAGGTATCGCTTGTTCAGCGAGCGCACTTTGCAGCGCGAGGTATCGCTTGTTCAGCGAGCGCACTTTGCAGCGCAATGTATCGCTTGTTCAGCGAGCGCACTTTTCAGCGCGATGTATCGCTTGTTCAGCGAGGGCACTTTTCAGCGCGATGTATCGCTTATTCAGCGAGGGCACTTTTCAGCGCGGTGGGTAGCGCCCTAAGGTGCTGTTGGTATAGCTGCCGGTACTATGGCTGTTACTAAAAGTCGCCTATAGTGACCGGTGCAGCGGAGTGCGAGTCTCTCCGACCACCCGCTGGATCTGCCTTTTATTGTGTCTTAATTAAGATTTTCTCGCGAGAAAACCCCCCCGCGAATGCGCCTCCGAACGGCGTCGCGCGGAGGCTCTCGCGGTTGTGTGGCGGCTCGGCGAGCGGCGGCGGCTCGGCTAGCGGCGCCGCGCTTGTGTGTGCGGATCTATATCGATCCGCCACATCACCCCCTTCGTTGTTTAAGAGCTCCTGGTGAGAAACGAACCGTTGGGCGAGATACTCTGCCGCTTCTCGTCTTGATTTCCTCTTGCTGTTTTTCTGGCTCTTTTGTTGTTTTGAGGGGCTCTTGCATGGTCGTGTCCGTCTCATTTGGCGCTGTTGTTAGCATGTATGCTGGTTTGAGACGGTCTATGCTGACGTTTACCGTTTTGTCTTTTATTTTTAGCGAGAACTTCTGCGTCCTCGCGAGTACTTCGTAGGGGCCATTGTACGCCGGCTGCAACGTTCGAGTTGGTGCGTCTTGTCGGTCGAAGACGTGTGACGTTTCTTCGAGGTTTTTCTGTGCGAAGATTGCGGGTAGGCCGTGGCGTTTTACTTGCTGCGGCCGAATATTTCCCATGGTTCGTCGCAATCTTTGGACGAAATCGCTGCAGTCTTGACTTCCCGTAGAAGTGGCTTCCTGGAGGAATTCTCCCGGCAACCGAATGGTCTCACCGTACACCAGTTCGGCTGGGGTGGTCTTCAGGTCCTCTTTAACGGCTGCTCGGATTCCCATAAGTACGACTGGGAGAGTATCTACCCAGCTTTCTGTCTGGTGGCATGTGATGGCAGTTTTTAGCTGCCGGTGGAAACGCTCCACCATGTCGTTGGCTGCTGGGTGATACGCTGTTGCCCGCCAATGCGTTGTCCCAGTGAGTCGGGTG
>NW_022639809.1:44165-44360 GCF_010583005.1 Odontomachus brunneus | reverse complement strand
GCGTAGGCGGGTAATCCCTGGATATTCCGCTAAGATGCGGTGGTACAAATCCTCTTCTTTGAGAACCTTGACTGATGCAGTCGTAGCGTGGTCCATAGTCCCCTGGGTTTTCAAGCCTGTTTTGCCATCTATTAACTTTCTTGCACGTAGATCCGGTAACAGATGGTAATGGGATAAAAAATCCGCGCCGATTAT
>NW_022639809.1:43964-44155 GCF_010583005.1 Odontomachus brunneus | reverse complement strand
TTTAGCTGCCGGTGGAAACGCTCCACCATGTCGTTGGCTGCTGGGTGATACGCTGTTGTCCGCCAATGCGTTGTCCCAGTGAGTCGGGTGAGCTGTCGGAACAACTCGGCTTCGAACTGTCGGCCCTGGTCGGTAGTGATTCTCACAGGTGTCCCGAGCCTTGCGATCCAGTCTGTGAAAAGATACCGTGA
>NW_022639809.1:43777-43954 GCF_010583005.1 Odontomachus brunneus | reverse complement strand
ATACGTCGGTATCGCCGACCCATTAGCTGCATATAAGATGTATGCTGTGGACTGCTTCGGATCTTGGATCGCGGCACGTGGATATACGCTGACGTCGGATCCGGTGTCACTGGCCGCCATCAGTGACTCCCCCGCTCGTTTCCCGACTGGAAGTTGCACGGCTAGGTGCACTTTCGC
>NW_022639809.1:43692-43767 GCF_010583005.1 Odontomachus brunneus | reverse complement strand
CGAGGTGACGTACTTGTCGTGGTGAACTGTGCAGGGGGTCCTGTTGAAACACATAGACGATCGGCTTGTGATCAA
>NW_022639809.1:43179-43682 GCF_010583005.1 Odontomachus brunneus | reverse complement strand
GCAGGGACTGGAAAACCTGCTGCCGGAATGCTTTCGTTACGAACGGTCGAGCCAGCTGTGTGGAGGTGTCACAGGTGATTTTGTGTTTTGATCCTGGAATTGGTAGCTTCTCCAATTTGAGAGCGGTTTGCTGCTGTTGTAGTTCCTGCAGTTCCGCATCGCTCTCTTGCGACTTGGCGAGTTCTTCGAGACTAACCCCTTTTTGAATGCTTTCCACCCTGGACAACGTGTCGGCTACGACATTTTCCTTTCCGGAAATATGCCGGATGTCTGTTGAGAATTGTCCGATGTACGCGAGGTGACGTACTTGTCGTGGTGAACTGTGCAGGGGGTCCTGTTGAAACGCATAGACGATCGGCTTGTGATCAGTGTAGATCGTGAATATGCGGCCCTCCAGCATATGCCGATAATATTTAACTGCCGCGTAGATTGCTAGTAGCTCTCTATCGTAGGGGCTGTACTTTGTCTGAACAGGGTTCAGTTTTTTTATTGAAGAAGACTAT